>NC_087481.1:49920420-50107920 GCF_036417665.1 Passer domesticus
TGCTTCTGTGGATTTAATGAACTTTCCAGCTCTCTTCTGCAGCCAGCTAAGTAACACTGCTTGTTGCCTGAGCTGCATGTCCTGCCTGCATGTATTTGTCTGTACATACTCCTTTTGTTGATACTGCTTGCAGAAGTTGCTGCCAGGCATGCCTTCCAAGGAAGCAAAAAAATACCCTGTGAGTTTACCAAGCCACTAGAAAACTTGCTTTTAAATAAAAAATAATATTTAATCTTCTCTTCCTAGAAGAAACAGGCTTATGTCTTTGCTCTGTCTCATTTGTTGAATTTGTCTTCCTATCTGCTGCCAAGTTGCAGCCTTTGACCAAACTCAGCCAAATGTAATAGGAGAGCAGAACTCTTGAAAATTTCTTTTGGTTTCAGGAAATCATCAGCCAAGAGGAGAGATGTCCCACTGGCATCCTCACCAAGAGAGGCTGCAGCATGACATCCACCCAAATTGGACACTACCTAGGAGGAAGAAATTATAGATGCCTCTCTCCCCAGGAAAAGCTCACATCCCATTTAGATACTAGAGAATCCAACCCTGAGGAAACAAGGCCTCATTAGTGTCATTGCTGGAGGAACTACTTAATTAAAGGACAACAGAGTTGAGAGCATTGTTATTGTAGGCCTTTGTTCCTTACACCTGGTCATTTCCATTGATGTAAAATGTCATCTTTCTGATCTGGTAGCATTTTGCACCCACTTTAGACAAGTATTCCTGGCCAGCTGAGGAGCTGCAGAGCAGGGAAGAATCAGACCTTATTACCAGAGGTAATTATAGCCTCACCTACCCATCAGGCGAAGGGTGTACACCTCTATTAGCCAGGGCTCCCACAAAGAGAACAAAGGCTGGCTGGAAAGTGGGAGCCACCCAGGGAGCATCCCTGTGTCCAGCTACAGCACTCTGGGGCAGCAGACCTGCTGGGGAGGTCATGACCACAGGCTCCCTCCTTTCCTGTCTCCTGCCTGCTTTCCTGGCGTTAAATCCAGCTTGCCTCAGCAATACTGGGGAAGGCCATGAGATGGGGAGACTAAAACAGGGAACAGTACCATCGCTGAGGAAATCAGCTCTCAGTTAAAATGCTAAAGGAGGTAGGGGGTGGCTTTCAAAGCTTGTCTCAGCAACTAGCCTAATTCTATTTTCAAAAGCCACTGTTGAGTGCTTTTGAAAATTTCATCCTAGATGCTTGGCTCAAAGACCTTAACCAAAGATTTTTTTTTTCTCTGCTATACGAAAGCTAAATATAAACCAACATTATTGAACAAAAACCTAACAAAACCCCTGTTGCAGGTCTAGAAAAATCTTTACTCAGAAAATCAAATTATTGGAGACCAGCATCTGAAGTGTCCTTCAGCCTTGGATGCCTATTGTTTTGTGTAAACAGTTTGGCATATAAAAAAAATATATTTCTAACAGCAAACATTTGCTTTCTATTCTTTTTGACTTTTCCTATTTGCCTTTTGTTCTCCTGCCCTCAGAAAATCATGACCTGAGTGTCTCCAGATGAGCAGCTGAAGTTGCTTTAGAACACGTGGATCAGTCTATTTTACCCATTCAAGTAGGTGCATATGTGTCTCTGCTGTTTGAACAGCATCTTAATGACTTTTCCGCTGATTGCCTCTGGACCACAGGCAAGTAATAAAGCTGGCCTGTGCCTCAGTTTACCCACCACAATTTCATTAATGCTAACCTACCTCACGAGGTGGTGTAATGTTTAATATATAATGTGCTCTGTAATCCCTGGATTAAATGTATTATGTAAGTGAAAAGCACCCATTTGATGTGTATGTAAATGCTGCAGTATTATAGGTAGGAGGGTCATTTGGGTGCAAGTGTAATACAAGTGCTGGCAAAAGGCAAAAGGGATTCCATTGTATTGACTTATTTTTAAAGAGCTTTTTATTTACTGAAATGCTCTGGACACCCAGAAAGAGAGACATTCCTCGCTAAGCAGCTCTGCTGTTTCATCTGTCTTGGAGTGCTTTGATAAATGGATTGAAACTTGTCAGCTTTTCCTGTAGTTTCTGAGACTCCCTCTGGAAACTGTGTTGAAATGTTATTATTGTAACTTCTTAGAGCACTACTTAATGAATTGTAACAGATATCCCTGTGAGTCCCGCGGATGCTGTGAGGACTGCTCTTCCTCTCCTTCTCGCCGCAGGAGCAAACCAGTGCCACACAAACACGTGGCACAGAGTGCACGTCCCTGGCCACCACGAGCAGCTGTCACAGGGACAGCACTTCTCACCTTCGTAAGGCTTCAGCCCCAGCCACGTGTCCTGGCTGTGTGGTCAGCAGGGCTCCAGCCTTGTAGGACATAGCCGGATATCACTTGAGTTAAAGATTGATTTGATCTCTTAAGAACCTTAAGCAGGACAATGAATCAGTTAGATCAGTGTTGGTTATTTCCTCTGTCTCTAGGATGAGATGTTTTGGTTTTTATGCAGTGCCTGAGCTGTCCTGCAGCTTGGACTGGTGACTTGGGTGCTGTTGGACAGCCTGAACTCACACCACCCACAGGTGTCACCTGCCCTCAGAGCAGCTCGCTCTTTCTCAGGCAGACAATGGTTATGTGATGTTACCACATGGGCACATGAGATGGATGGGGAGGGTGTGGCAGCTCCTCTAAAGCACAGGACTGACCCAGAAGATCTGCTTGAGGAAATCTGCAGAGAAGGTGGTCAGAGGTGCCTGACAGGAACATGTCTATAGTGTGGAACTACAGGGTAGAAAGAAGTCAACCATCTTGGGGTCACCTTGGACCCCAGTAATGTTCTAACCTGTTGTGTCCCACAGTGGAGCAATGGGATGTCATAGTGACCTCTTTATTTCCTACCTCCAACCTATTCAAAGGAGTCTTTTTCCTCCTCTGGAGGGGTGTTGTGACCCCTGATGTGCTTGGTTTGGCAGTTTGGTTGTGCTGGATATGCTTGAAGATCATTGTCCTGATTCAAGGGTCACTTGAGAGTTTAGAATTTTTTTGATGTTTTTCTTTTTTTTTTTTTTTAACCTTTTCACTGAGTTTCAGTTGTCCTTGTTTTTTGTAAGAATACAAAACTGAGCTGTTGATACTCAGGTTGCCGTGAGGTGTGACATTGCCAAGCACACACACCCCACAGCATCACAGCTGTACCCCTTGCCCTGCATGGTTTGCCCACAGTGGACAGTGCTACCCATCTCCATCATAATTTTCTCCTGAAAAATAAGTGTGTGCCTTCCCCTTGCCTCCAAATATGAACGTAGGTCATCCTGATTGAGGTCTTCCAGAAGAGAGGAGGGAAATTTTGAAGGAGGTCATGGCCTGCGTGGTGTAGGATCAGAACTATGAGGTGACTGGTTATAGGTCACCTCAGCAAGGCCTCAGAGGTGCCTCCATTGCCCTCAGCACTTTGAAGCCATCTTTGATTGTTCTCAGCCTTTTATTTCACTTTTTATTAACATTTTACATATTAAAATTTGTGTAGGCAGCCAGAAGAGAGCAGCATCTACACAATACTTGATGCAATGGAGAGGATTAGGAATCAGTGGCTCAGTTCTTTGGGACCTGAACTGGGGGGTTGTGGGGGTGGTAAAGTGTCTTTTCTTTACACTACATTTTAAAAGTACTACCAGTTTCTTTCTGTGTGTTGTCACTAAAATACAACCTATGTCCAATACTGACTTGGGGTCTCAGCTGATAGTTTCAAAAAATTAAATATAACCAGGGTTACCTTGGAGTTTTTGCTGAGCTGTTCACATTTACTTTTAAAGCTTCTTCCCTCTTCTCAGACAGACCAAACCTTTTAGTTCCCATACCTAGATACAGTAACACCAAAGTAAGAAATTATTTTCAAAATAACAACAAGTGAATTGGGATTTTTCAGCCACCCTTGCGTGAAATTCCTCCATTATTTTTATTCACAAAAGGAATGCTCTGGGAAGCAAACCTGCTAAAGTTGCCTCTGTTTATTCCTTCCAAAGTGAAATTATCCATGTCCTCTTTTCCCCCGTGAGATCCTGGAGGAAACTGTCTGCACACATACATTGACACATCTTTGGTGCATTCCACACGAGCCAGTGAAATTACACCAGAAATATGAATTTAGCCCACACAATGTGTGCACGCTGTGCTGTCCATACAGGACATACGCAGACACACCCTGGCAAACCCTCCCATTTAAATTTCAGAATAAGACATTCAAGACAATGTGTTTCCCTTCCTGATTGTGTTCTGTATGCTTTTCTCAAAAAAAAAAAAAAAAAAAAAAAAAAAAGAGGTATTCTGTGAATTGTACCACTTTACAAAAATATTTGACGTGGGTTTAGTTGTTTTGAATATTGAGTTTTTTGAAATCTCAGTAATTGTCATGATTGCTGTGTGTAATAGAAATTAGAAGGAAGTCTGTGTTTTGGCTTTGAAGCTGCCTACTTCTAAGAATACATTTTTTTAAGTTTTCTTTTTAAGGTGCTTCTTCATGCCCCAGCTAAACTTTCCCCAGATTACGTGTTAGCTATCATAGCCGTTCTATAGTTAGATTTTAATCAGCCTCCGTACACAGTAATGTTAAACACTGAAAGAGCTACTAATTAATCGCCTTTCTGTATGTAACAGAGAGATAAATATCCATCCCAGAGGAATTGTAATTTCATGGTTTCTAATGATGGTTAGATTACATTATCTGGATCACTTAGGCTGTGGGTGTCATAAAAAATGCTCAAAGTCATTTATATTCAGTTTAATTTTTTTTTTTAACTTTGTAAGCCTGAGAAAATAATGCGATGTTAGCAAGTCTGTTTCATATTTTAGTTAAATATACCTTTGTTGCACTGACTGAATGGATTCAGATGACAGTGACAAACTCAGTTCTTTTCTATTTAACATGCACCTTCTGCAATCAAATTAACAATGTACAAATCTTCATTGGGCTGCTGCAGAAGAGTCTGTTGAATTCCTCAGCGTTGTTGAGCTTTGGGGAAAGGTTTTCCTTTCGGATATCCATTGGCAATGAGTGTTTTCTGCTAATTCTTGTATGTTCTGTAAAGTCTCAGTTGTCTGTCTTCAACCAGGAATTAACTGGACTTTTGGGTTGTATCAGGCTGTGGCTCAAATAAAATTATAAAATCCAAGAGCAATGTGAAGCTTTCATTTTCCCCTCTCCACTTCTAAGTGATTGGAGTCCATGCACGACTTTGGCTCCTGGAGATCTGCGTCCACGTCACACTTAAATTTGGTAGCCACAAGAATATTAAAAAAAAAAAAAAAAAAAAATCCTACTCCATGTGTACATTGTAACAGCTAATAGTTGCATATTTTGAAATTCTGCTCATTCATATTTAAAAGACTGAGTCTTCTTTGAACTGCTGTGTTGGAGGGGGAAGTTAATTGTTTCTGAATGAGGATGATACTCCCTTTCCATATCAATTATGTGTGCTGCTGCGAATTATCAATAATCCTCACTCCCAAACTCTGCCGGTCGCGGTTCCGCACCAGGCGCGTGCGCTCGCACGAAGTTGCCCGGGCTCCAGGGCTGCAGCCCCTCCCTGCACCCGCTGGGAGCCAGACGTGGGAGGGAACCCCAGAGGAGCAAGGTGAGAGGAAGAAATGCAGTATTTCCAGGAGAGAGTTTGTCACCAGTTAGCTAAAATTGCTTCTGAAGTTTTGCTGGCAACTGTTTTACATGTCTGACTTGGTGACGAAGGAACTGTACTGTCTTAATAGAGAACTCCAGAACTTCAGAAGGGTTTCTCCTTGTTTGAATGCACAGCACAATGAATTTGTACCCACAGAGCATTCACCACTTACATTTCAAAACCTACAGCACACTAAACGTGAAACTTTTGTTCAAATTTCAAGGATTTTGACAGCCCAAGTGAATAGACACTGCCTATTGATTTTTCCCTTACAATGACTCTTGGATAACCTATTTTCTCATTTATTTTTAACGACAGCTCATGAGATTTTACAGCAATTCTGCCCAACCTCCTAATATCAAAATCCCTCCTTGACCCTGAAAATTGTAATTCTGCTATAGATCACAGCTGCTGAATATTACCTTTTACTAAGCTGGTTAAATAAAATATGTCCAAATCACTAGATCCCACAGGCCATGACTGCAATTCTAATTATACAGGGTCTGTATTTCTGCTCTACAGTACAGAAAAGCACAGCTTTCTCTGAGTCCACACCAAAGTGTGGGAATCCAGAATATTGGTTCTAGTTTTGAATTTAAAAAAAAAAAAAAGGAAAAGTTACACTGCTCTTCAATGATTTTCCTGTAAAACTTTTACAAGGGAACCAAATCCTTTTGATGTGTTCCATACAATAAAATGCTGTGTAAGTCTGGAGGACAGAAGCATGTGGCGAGAATTTTCTTGTGTCTGGGGGATGGGTGTATTTGATGTGTACCCATTTCAAAATCAAAAAAAAAAGTCTCACACTACTCTTAGGCTGCATATTCTGCACAATGGCTCAGGGAACCAGTGTAAGGAAACTAATTCTGGCCATTAAACATATCCTTTCCCCTCCCACTGCTTATTCAAAGAGTGATCACATGCTCCCTGCTGCAAGTTACACCTTTATAGAATTTAGATATGGAAGAAAACTATTAGATTAGCCCTTCCACCTACTGATGTGGGATTGTTCCCTGGAGAACCTTATTCATTAGTGCATCACTGCCTAACCTTGTGGGCACACTGTGCCAAGAACACCTTGGTTTTGTTCTCCTTTTTCCTCTTGTCCTTTCCTCCTGGTGCTGAGGGCTGAGGGGGTAGTTTGGTGAGGAGTGTGGTGGAGAAGGTGATATTCTTGTTTCATAGTCAGGATGGTGGTTTTGATGCTTGAGTATGTACATACTTCTGTGGATTATAAGTTTGTATGTTTTTTTAATTAGTATCTAAGTGCAGAGGACCAGATGGGGGGGTGATCTTATTCAACATAATTCACTGTAAGATCTTCTGGAGCCCAGTGGCCTACAGCAAATTACCTTCATGACTTGCCCTGATTCTGCAGTGTCCTCAGATGTAGCTTCCATTTTACTTTCTGCTTTCACTCTTCCGCGAGCAGATAGAGCCAAACTTTTAATTGCTTCTCTGCCAGGGAAGGCAGCTTGGCATTTTACTGCTTTTCCAGGAGAGAAGGTTTTTATTTCAGTTGTTCTTTGGTCTGATCCCATAAAACTCTGAGCTTTCAGGGCAGCTGTGGCTGCTTGGCATGTCTTGTGGCTGTCTTGGCAGTGTCTGGTATCAGGGTACTGTCAGCTGGGTTTCCTACTGCAAACTTTTCCTCTTAGAGCTTCACTTGTACCTTTTGTCCTGGTAACTTTTCTTAGCAATTCGCCTGTCCAGAAATTGAGGACCTCAGCACCAGCCACTTCTCTGGGATCAGCCACTCGTGTTTTAATAGCCCAATTCAAACCCACTATTCAAGCACCTTCAGTCTGTCCCTTTAGGTGAGTTTATTTGTTCCTGCCATGTGGCAGCTGACATCTCTCCCACTTTCTGGGCTCCTGTGCATATTAACTCTACACTGCACTGCAGCTGTGCCTTTCCTCCTTGGGCCATCCTCACCCAGGCCTCTGCAAGGCTTCCAGAGGTGAAACCCCGATCCAAAGAGGTCTACACACAATCAGCCATCTGCTGCCCCAACAGGGACCGTCAGGAGACCAGCAGAGCGCAGACCAGGCACAGGGAGCCATCACCACACAGGATTTGCTGCATCCTTCAGGGATGCACTCCTGCTTTGTCTGAGGTCCTTGGACCTTCCCTTCATTGATGAATTCTGGAAAACGTGTGGGAAAGGGAGGGGAGCAAAGGCGCCCGCTGCCATTCTGCCGTTTCAAAGTTCTGGTTTCCACCCTCAGACTATAATAAATGGCTGCTGAGTTACTTGACATGGAGCTAAAGACTGTAGGGTGAATTTTCAGAGCAACGCACAGGAAATTATATGCACAATTACTGTTGTTAACAGAGCCTGGGCATGTAACTCCCTGCACAGCAGGCTGGAAATCTTCCCCATGCATGTTTAATGGGGTTTGGGTTGCTACATTCCTGGGGCTGTGTCCCTTTTCTAATGCCTACTGTCCTGAATGAAACAAAGGAAGTACTGAATGTAAAAGAGATTTTATTTTGCTGTTAAAAATAATATTCTCTTGATCTATGGTTTTCCTCTAATGCCAAAGCATTTCTTGCCTCAGTCAGTGATCCCTTAACCTTTCTGTTCTGTGAGGAAAAAAAATCACATATTTATTTATTTATGTATTTTTCTTCTTCAAAATGTTGTCCACATAATGTGCTCCTCAATGTTCATACAAATGAGTTCATGTTCATGCAGGCAGCACAGTTATTCTAGTGATGGATATTGTTGAAATAAGTGTAAGTCAAAACACAGAAAATATCTGTCTAAATCTTAATTTGTAAATGCTCCTAAGTAAATAAAATATTTGCGTGTCTTCATAGAAAAATGAATTTTATGTGCCATTTCACTAATCAGGCACATATTTCAAGTGCCTCCCTGCTCAGGAGGTTATTAATGTGGCATTTAAACTTCAGTAGATTGTAAACTAGGAAGAGTCTGTAAATTTGGGATGGTCTTTTGCTTCCATGCTGTCTATTTAGCTTTATGTACCATGATTGTTTTCTTCTTTCCTGTGAAGAAGGTTGTCATCTTCTGCACCTAGACCAATCCAAATGGACTTTAATTAACTTCAATAAAAATTAAATTACTCCTCTAAACTAGCAGTTTCCAGCTACAAGGAGATTATATTTGCAGCTGTGCCTCTCATTGACTGAAATATTCTTCCACCACCCTCGGCTCGGCTCTCCAGCTTTCTGCAGGGTCTGAGGGCAGAAAGGTGCTGTAAAGAGACACTAGGAATATGAAAGTAAAAACACACATTTAAAAAAATATATATATGTAAAAAACACATCAAATACATAGTCAAGTTTCTGAAAGGTTTCAATCATTCTAAAATTGCACATGATTGCTTTTAGACTCCCCAAAATGCTTTCATCTAAGAGCAGAAAAAAAGTGTAGTTTTAAAAGCATTGTTGGGGCATGTCTAATAGATTTGTCTAACTCTCTCTGTCTTGATATACGCAACACAGTTGATTGTATTCTCCTTAGCACAGATCTTGAAACCATAAATAAATTTTTGAAGTAAATAGTCGTGATAATTGCTTAATGAAGTATCACACACCAGCAGTTTTGAATACAAAAAAAAAGTTCAAAACTACTGTGTGTGGTGTCTCTTTTTACTGGAAATGAGCTTTTACTTTTAAACTTCTGTTATATTTGGAGAGAAGCAATCCCACCGAAAATGATACCACTACTAATAAGGAACATATTATCTTTCATGTGGGTACTTTTTTTCATGTTTAAGGTTTCTTTGTTATTATCTCAGTAGCAAGACTCTCCACAGTCTTAGGCAGAAAATCAAAATATGCCTTAAAGCAATAATCTTTTAATAAGTATCAAATGTCTTTCAATGAGATAAAAGAATTCTCTAGCATGCTTATACACACATACCCACACACACACACACACTTACTTCACTATTCATCTTATTTTACACCTTTTCAACAGTATTTTTGGGATTTTTTTTTAACCAAGACTAAACGCTTCTAACATATCTTAGATAATTAAATTTCTAAATGCTACTAAATATTTTGTTAAAATTGTTTTCTCCAGCTGTTGGGCCTCCTTGTCCTGAGGGCTTTGGGAGATGTGGCCATCTCTTGTGGCCTCAGGTATTTCCACTGGCCCAAACAGGGGTGTTACTCCAAAGTTCTTTAAGACACCAGCCTGAGGAATTAGGTCTTTTTGCACTGATTTTTCAGGAGTTCAGGATTCACACAGCCAAAATCAGGGGAGATGCTGGGAGCCTGCATAACTCTGCTAATGGACATAAAGGGACAGTGGGCCTCATCACACAGGCCCAGCCTTGTCCCACACAACTTTAGTCCTTATCCTGGGAAATGCTGCTGGAAGGTGAGTGAGCTGAGGTGTCTTCTCAAGGCAGCAGGATACATGGGCAAGATTCCCACAGTTAGGCTGCGAACATGCTCTGCCAGTGTCCTGACAGGGAGGACAGGGTTAGTCTGCAGGGGGAAGTAGAGAAGGTCTGGATGCCCTGATGAGAAGCACAGGTTCCTTTGCTAATCAGGGGAAAGAATATTGCATACTCTTACCTCTCATCCAGCCTTAGAGTTTGACTTATCTGTTAAGAGGAGAGCAGTATTTATATTTTTATATTTGTATTTGTATCCATATCTATCTTTGTCCAAGGTTGGATTGCAGTGCAGACTCCTGGGTCCCACTGCTTCCCTGTGGCTGTGGCGTGTGGAGGGCAGTGCTCATTGTGTGCTGCTGGATGCTTTGTGCTCAGTCTCTTCTCCTCAAGGTAAGAACCTGGAGTATTTTCACCCAACTTTCTCCCAAAGTAAGCATGAAGGAGAGGAGGTGCTGCATGGCAGAGTGCAGGGGTTCTGTATTCTCCAGTAACTTAAACAGGCCTTTGACTGAACTGGAAATGTTGGAGGTTTTGTAAAATGGTGGCTCTTGCCCCCCAGCTTCAGTGACAGCAAGCTGCAAGTTGCCTACATGCCACAGGTTAAGTTGTCAAAGTTGTTCTCTTCCCTAATGCTTCTTATGACAAATACTCCTAATTGCTTCTTCCTTTCATACTTTCCCGTGCCTCCTGGCTAAGACATCCGTCTGTAGCCTTTATGGTTTGTCTTTCAAAGCTTGGCCTCAGTTGTGTCTATCTGTGTTTTCTGTTTCTTTCTAGCTCGAGCCTCCCCTCCCCGTCTCCCCATCCCTCAGTGCCTGCAGAGCAACATGCGGGCACCTGCCAGCTGCTGCGGAGACCGAGCTCTTCCCACCTTTCCCGACAGCCGAGCGCCGTGTCGTCCTGCGCTGCCTACAGCTCGTGCATAAAGATGCACAACTTCCCGCTCTGAATAACCCAGAGCACGCCTGCCACATTGAAATGCCATCACCAGCCACTGAGGGGGAAATGCAGGGAAAGGAAAAAGCAAAATGAAACCAAACGCGGTTTGTCTCTTTTACGGAGGTGAGTTCAAGTTTCATAGCTCCTGAGCCAGACCTCCCTAATGTGTATGGTGGTGCTAATTTGAGTTGCGAACTCATGATTACTTATTTAAGAAATCTACATACCAGTGTTGCAAGAAGGATACTTTGAAAGCCTTTTAAGTATCTTTCTCATTAATTTACTTAATCCTCTGATCTTGCCTTCTTTTAAGTTGTTTATTTTTAACAGAAAGACAAAAGTGAGCTGGAAAGCTTTGTTACTAAAAGAGAAATTTTAAATCTGTATGGGATACAAAGTAATTAAGGGAATATAAATATAGGTGCAAACAGTACACAAACACATGAATTTGGTGTGCTAGGAGAGCTTCCTCCACTGGCTTTAAAGGGAAGTAGTGGTCAGGTAGCAGAGTGCAGGTAGCAGATCTCTGTCTTAGCCAAAGTAAAACTTTGCTTTCTAATGTTTATAGTCTTTTTTTTTAAATGCTACAAGACACGACAATAAAAGGGTTTTTGTAGAATAGACGGTGAAACCTAATTCCATATCTGATGAGAAGTTCAAAATTTTCACATTATTTTTCATTCTAAGCAGTTTTATGGCCATTTTCAAAAGTGTCCTGACAGCTCAGATTCCTGCACTTCAGGGTGCAGGATGTGTAAGATTTCTTTTTCAGAAAGTAAGTTGCTCAGCCATCTCTGCAAAGCAGGTCCCTCCACTGTGCTCAACACCCAAAAATAAACCACCAGAGGCACCCAAATCCATTCTTTTCTTGTAAAGATTTTACTCAGCTAACTGGGACAGGGCAGGCCTGAATTTTGGATGAAAGAAAACTTAGATGAGCAGGGAAGCTGCTCCCCAAGGACTATATCCTCAGTGATACTATGAGCCAGCAACCCCCGTAGCTTTCAGCATCTCTCATGATCAGACTGGATGTCTTTTGCCCGAGGCTGAAAATCTCTTCCTCTCTAAAACCAAAGAGATGTTGGCTGTGAGTTATGATTAGTAATAGAGTCCATTTGTGGGGAGGTGGGGGGAAGGGGAGAGGATGGACCCAGAATCCTAAGACTTTATGTGCTCAGATTATTTCCAAACAACACAGACAACTGCCCTGCTCTGGGTAGTTCACTGATTGAGGACAAAACCAAGGAGAGAGCACAGACAGAGCAAACAAACAAATTATGTATAGTTGTTTGCACTCTTTACAAGTGGCATAATTGAAATACAGCATGCTGAAGGATAAACTCAGGGAGTTACACTGACTAAAAGGCCTCCTGGAAGAAAGATCAGAATTGCTGGGTTGTCAGGAAAACAACCCCAAGCAAGCACATTGGCAAAGCAAATTGGGAAGATATCCAAGTGCCTGCTCAGAGCATCAGCACCCAGCTACTCTCATTCGCTGAGGAAGAGGATGGGAGCAGGGTGGTGCTGACAAGGGTGTCAGATACTCCTCTGAGATCAACTCTCACCAGCAGGTCTGGGTGAGCTGCTGAATGAAAATGTTCCAAATTTGGAGGCCCGAGAGGGGGTAGGTTGTGCTTGGCCAGGCTCTAATTGCATCCTTGCATTACTATGCAATTAATTGCTGCCATGGTCTGCTTGAGAGGAGGGAGTGTGCCAGCTCCATTCCTGGGCAGCCCCGGAGGCTGGAGGAGCTCATGGCTCTCGCTCCAGGGGGTGACCTACTCGGATGGCTCTGTGGCTCTGCTGCCAGCCCTGCTGGCAATACCGGTCTTCCCAGGATGATGTGCCTTCTTCCTGTAATGTGGTTCTTTTAGCAGGCATTAAAAGTTTCAGAAATTGCATAGAAAATGTAGGGCAAGGAGAACACATGGATTTCCACTGATTTTGTGTTTCTTAGCAAAGATATGACAGCAGAAAAAATGTGAGTACAGTTTTCCCTAGCATTTTGTATAACTGTTTTCAGTGCATACCTCAAAAGGAGGCAGTGTCTTGCAGAAAATACAAATAATTCCCCTACAGAAGGGAAAAGAAGAATAATTTTGCTCTTGCTTTGCAGATCACTATAGTTCTGACATCAAGAATTGAAAAGAAAAATAGCACAAATTCTTGAATGCAAGGAAAAACAGCGTTTAACCCCCAAATTGGGATGTGCTCCTCATTTCTCACATGTCTCTCACTAAGTTCTTTCCTGTAGAAGAGAGATGAGAAGGATGACAACATATTTATAACTCCCTATGTCTGATTGCTAATGTTGGCTTCAGTGACCAAATGGTATCATGGAGATCTGAGACACAAAGAGTGGGTGCAGAAGAAGGAGGCAGAAGAGAAGCTTTCCATGAACCCCAAAACAGGACAGAATAGTCTGTCCTTTGCTTGCCATGTTTAACTTTGGCAGCAGCACCAGGGATTTTTTCCCGAGTCTTCCTGAGGTTTCAGGTATAGGCTGGCTCCTGGATTCCTGCAGGAGATTCCTTTTATTCCTGGCCACCCTCCCAGTCTCCTGGGGAGCCACTGCAGCACACAACAGTTTTCCAAAGCCAGACTGCCCTTGGCCAGCCCAGAGGAGCAAGTAGTCTCTGCCAGAGTACATCTGAGTAAAAACTAAGAGGGTAAGCCTGGTTTATATGTCTGTGCTTCATCTGGAAACCCTACTAAGGGCAAAAGGAGCTCAAGGTTCCTGTGCCTTGGAGCTCCTCTGTCCTGGGTATCTGGCAGATAGTGCCACTTTGTGTTGTAGGCAAGTAGTCTATGAATCACAGAATCATGGAATCATTTAGGTTAGAAAAGACCTTTAGGTTCATTGAGTCCAACCATGAAGAACAGGTGTGGCCTGATTCCAGTAGTTAATTTCTTCCTCTGTTTAGCAGAATCCACTTTGGGTTTATGGACAGTAAGGAGGTACAGGAGGACAGGCAGATGGGTGGGGGACATGTCAGGTTCTGCCTTTGTGGATTTCAGTATTTATTTTATTTTAAATATAGCCATTTGCATAAACATAAGGCTATGCTGAAAAAAACTGTGTAGTGTCACCTCCGTGTATATGACTAGACACACAAAAAACCAAGGTTCCCTGCTTACACTGGGTGGGACCAGCTGGCACTCAATCCCCTCATGTGAACCTAAAAATACTCATAGGTCAGAGCTATGAAAGAAAAGAACCTTTTTCCCAGTCAAGCCTTTTTGTCGAGAAGTAGAGGAAAATGTTTTATTTATTCTAGTGGTTGAATTACTGCACAGAGAAAGTCCCCACAGTGAAGCATTTTCATGATTTTTCCAGGCTGAGGCACCAAGAGGATGCAGTTCAGTCCTGTGGGAAGATGCTGGCAGCAATGGGCTTTTAGTAGGGATTTGTACCACCTGGAACAAGTAAACTAAGTCCTGCAAGCTGAGCATCTTAGCCAGCTATCACCCACACCTACCTGAAGTAGCTGAAGTTCTTGCAACAGCTTGGCAAAGTTATCTCAAGTTTGAAATCATGAGGAAAATTGTGTCTGATCCATTTGGGCACCCTTTTGTTAGCTATTTTTCCTGCTGTATTTTCAGCCCAGCCACATAGATGAGCCAGGCACACGTTTAAGTTTGATCCATTTATCCATCTTGTAATATCTAGGTATCCCACGCAGATCATGAACAGCCTGGGCCGGCCTGCTCTTCTGCCTCATCACCCCTTTTGGAGCACAACCTGTGCAAGGGATATGAGGTGAGGTGGAGTCAGTTTTGCCAGGGAAAGGATTATCTTAGGGTTTGCTTTACGGAAAAAAAGGAGGAGAATTTGAGAAGGGACTGGATGTTCTCCTCATCCTTCTCCACCCCACCGGCTGCTGGTGGGCTTCATGCCTCCTTCCACGCCACATGTGACTCAGCCCCAGCAAACTCCAGAAGCTGGAGTCCTTTCACAAATGTGATTCTTTCTCTTTTGTACCTTCTCCAGAAGACACACACACATCCCAGCCAGTGACTCTGTCTCCAGAAGGGCTGAGCTGGGCACCTCTCCAGAGGCAAGGCCAAGTTATGCTTGGGACGGAAGGCAATAAAGGCCAAATAGTGTTTACCTTATGTTTCTCATTCACAGCCTGCCTTAAATCATTTGTAACAAGACCGGGGGGGAAGGGGGACGATATTGGGATTGTGTGCAGTCTGAATGCCAAGAAGTGCTTTTGCCTTCCCTGGAGATGATCTGCAGAGCCTTGCAGGGTGTGATCTCTTATTTGGTAATGTGAACACAAGGAGCAGAAGCACAAGCAATGAGCAAAGCAATAGCATTAGATCAGAGGATTTGGACTTTGCTGTACTCCCACACCCAAGTCAGTCACAAAAATACGCAAGCGTACATTTGCAGATGTGCATGTGCTCACAAAGTCTGTTTTGGTTGAAAAAAAAGGGGAGAAATTACTGTTTCTATCAAATAATACTTTTCAGGAAATCTGAACTTTGCTGTGTAAGCCAGGGCCACCAGATGAAAATTTCTGGGGGAGCCTGTGTGAGGTCTCTGCTTTGGGCTCTCTTTTATTGCAGTGGAGAAATGAAAGTAGGTGCCCCACTCACAAGCAGGGCATCAAAGTACACCACTTGCATAAGTAGTTGTTAAAAAATAAGGCTGAGATCCAAACTATTACTTTGTACAACTAGATTTTCCCACTTTGCCTTGACTCTTTTGTACATGTGTGCATGACAGTATCATACAGAATAAACAGGTGCCACCTTCTCTGCCATACTTCTGAACCAATTGTTTTAAAGGTTAATGCATGAACCTCAGAAACAGATGGAAAATTTAGCATAAAAAGCAAAATGGAATCACCTTCTGGAACTTGCCAGTTTGGCCATTTAGGAGTCTGGATGGGTATTGATTTGAGGTGAATATTCTAAAGTTTGCATTACCCTTTGAAAAGTGCTAATGTAGTTCTTGTCACTTTAAATTAACTTTAGATGAGAGGGACTGACAGAAACATGAAGATGTGTGAACTATATTTGACTGATATTCTGTCAAATATTGCATGGGGTTATGATCCACAACTTTTCCCATCTGCTGCTCAAACCTGAATCCTTGAATGCACAATGGATTAATTACCATATTTTGTTCTGATTTCACTTAGTAGTATAAAAGACTGTGAATGTTAAATGTACCCTTACCTGCCTTCTTTTTCTAAGGGTAAGGTATAGAGGAGGGAAGACAGGGTGTACTTTAGCAATTTTTTTACACCCACACAGAATGATTCCTAAGTGCACCTCTTCTCAAATAATTATATTCCCAGAAGTTAACCAGAGGAACACAGCACGCAGAATTTCATTCACTCCTTTCCTTGCGAGACTTTCTTCCCCCTCAGTAATAAAAGCAGCGAGTGCTGATGTAGCACATTCAATCCCTGTGCTTTACAAGCAGCAGTATAATTACACCCGGCTCTGCCGTTTGGAATCCTCGCAGAAGGATACGGCGCGGAGCACCGGAGGTCAGCGCTTTCCACTGATGTTGTGTTTCCTAGAAGGCCTGACATTGATTCCCCAGTACCACCTGCACATCCCAACAACTCAGACTGACACTTGGTAGCCAGCCTGCCTCTTTCTGCAGCTGGACACTCAGAAAGGTGGATGTCTTAAATTAAAGGCCCCTTTGAAAATAGGGGCTATATTAACTTGCTCCAAATCCCCCAGTGTTTCAGCCAAAAAACACAAGCTCTAGTAAGAACTCTTTTTTTCTCCTAACCTCCTCCTTTCCCACCAGTACTATTTGGATGAGTTGAGTTATTTTGACTTTCAACTGAAGGAATAATGTCCACTTTTGTTGATGTACTGAATAAGTAAGCTCTGGTAATAGCTAGTTCCCTCATTTCACAAGGTCCTTAACACATGTATCTCTTGAGTATTTTTTCTTTAAGAGGACACTGTGCATTGCAGTTGCATCCTGGGTTATATTCTGCACTGCTTAACAGATAGAAAACATTTCTATGTGTGTTGGGCTGACTCTAACATTCCTGTGTCAGTGAGAGAGTGTGACTATCCAGAAATAAGCAAACTCAATGATGGTGTGAAAGGCAGATTGAACATATGAGGTCAGAGGGACTTGTAAAATGGAGAAACAAACCCGTTTTTTATTACAGTGAAGTCCCTTCTGGAAGAACTTAATAATATTACACTTGGGAGTAATTGTGAACCCAGTTCTGTCTTTTATATGTTTTGTCAGGTTTTGGAGATTTAAGAATAACATTGCCCTTCTCCAGTACTAGAATATTACATAGATTCCTCAGACATATCCATAGCCAATCTTCTGTACCTTTTTATTTTCCAATACTTTTTTCATGTCATTATTCTTTCTTCATTCCTTTTCTTATGAAATCACCAAGCCTTGCTTTGGGTACTCTTTCCTCCAAGTTTCTTTCTGTCATTACCAAAGGTGGGGCTCAGCAAGTATTTCCTACATAGGAAATACTTCTGTTTTGTTTGGGGAAGTTCTGTTATGAAGGTGCATGCTTGTCCTTCATATTAGTTAGCTTTAATCCTGAGGGGTTAAGAGGATGATATATATGAACCAAAGCAGGGGGAAAAAGGGAATTTGAGATACTCTTGGAATATATTAACAAGTTCTTGCTCTGTGGCTGGAAGTTAATCCTCAGACTGAGTGCATTCCTACCCTCTTGCAACAGCAAGTATGTAAATGCCTACCAATGTTGTCAAGCCCGGAGCTTGTATCTACAGGACAGCTAAAGGACTCAATAACCTTTCAAACTGTGCCACGAAGCACTTGGCTGATGGTTCCACCCAACACCAGCAAATGCTCAGGTGGGATTTTGAAAAATACTCATCATTACATTCACCCTGCTTCTGTTAAATCAGTCCCACTGAAAGCTGATGCCTTAAAGTCTACTGGAGGGTCAAAGGAGAAGCCTTCTGTTTTAGTGCCACTTTTCAACTTCTCTTCATCTAGCAACCATCTGGCCCAGTTTAATAATCTTTGTTCTGAGTGGTGTAAGGTCATTAGCAAAACATTAATGGGGACAAGGGTTGCAGCATTGGACCTCTATTTGGAGAATCTATTCCAAGAGGAAAAGGTATGATGTTTCTTGCAAGTGACATAAAGATTAATGAGGGATAGACAAATGCCCTTGCTCCAAAGTCAGCAAAAAATAGAAGGTTCTGTTTAAACTTTTCAAAATGAATTACAGTCAGGTGCTGACTATCAAGAAACAAAATGAAATCTGAGTTGAAGAGTCTGGAGTAATTCTCTGGGTCTTTCCCCAAGCCTGTCACTCTTTTCTATGGATAAGAATATTAAGGGGTAACAGTCTGCAAATCTACACGTCCTGAACTTGTGAGAAAGGCTGGGGATTGAAAAAAAACCACTTGGGAACTGCAAACATTGTTGGATATTTAGAAAATACTTGTTTTTCAATCTGATTAATGGATGCAAAGGAGGAAAACTTTTTGGATTTTTACACCTTTTTCAGAGAGTCCAGATTTAAATCTAGGATCTGTTGGAAAAAAGGATGAAAACATCTTTATGTATATGATGAAGGCTAATTATTGGAAGTTACAAATATTTCTATTTTAGTAAGACAGTTAGGGTTCAACTTGAATTGTTTAGGCAAGATAAGTTAATATTCACATGTTTATCTTGCAAAAATACAGATTATGTTTGTGTGGGTGCTACAAATATATTGTGGAAATGGGCCAGGATAGTTTCAGAAATGTATTGAGGGACAAGTCAGAGGCAGGTGAGAATGAAAACCAAGTAATGATCCATTGCTGCTGTGTATTTTTGAAGCAAACCACCAAAGCACTGTACACCAGCTCTTTCCTATGTTCCAGTGTGTTCTACAGGTGTTTGGTTTTTTTTTTTTTTACTTTATTTTTAAACTAATTTTATAGTGTTTATAAATGTAAAAAGCCCTGGTGTTATTCACCATATACACTGCTAGCAAGTTTTAAGTGATTAGATCTCTTCTTTTAGGTGGAGTTAACATGTATCTGCCAAGAGATATGGTCAAGTTCTGTACTGTTTGCAAAATGCATTTTCATCTGTCTTTACATTGCAAAATATTTTGTTAGTGTCATATTTTCAAATGAACAATTGCCTTCCTTAAAAAAAGACAAAAAGACAATGCTTTTGAATGTCGTTTTCAAAATACAAGTTATCATGGGAAACAAAAAATTACTCTCACTTCAGCAAACTCTTAGGCAGAAACCAATGACCCAGCCAGCTCAAGACCACGCAAGCAAGTTTATGCAGAGAGAGCAAAACCAATAAATGCTCCCACAAATTACTTTGGAGAGAATTCTGAACATTTCTTTCCTTCCCTTCCCCTCTTTCCTCACCAAAGCAGTGTGCATCCTGACAAAAGAGAAACCACAGAATGTGCAGAATGTCAACAAGATCCTGGAATCTGATTCCCACTAGTTTTATTGGGCTTGGTGTCGGGTACTTGCTGCCCAGAAGACCAGACAGTAGGTTCATTCCTTCTCCTGAAGAAGTCCAAAATTCGGCATTTCCTCCACATGTTCCCCTGGCCCATCACCCAACATTCAGAGTGTGTGGAGCTCAGGACTTGCTGCTCACCTACAGCAGTGCTCTCCCCATCCCGCTGTGTGCTGGCTACACCCACTGCATGCTCATTGAAACTTCACAGTAATGTGAGCATTCATTAAACCAATTGTGGACAGGTGGTTTTGCATTGGAAACATGTGAAAACATGTGTTTTCTATGTTGTTTTTTATACGAAGGCTTGTGTCCAACAACCTAATTATTTTTATTCGAGCATTACATCACTCTCGCTAGCACAAGCAGAGTGCCAGCACCTGCTCTTTGCTACGCTCTGTTATGTTTTCTGTGTCCTCACCTCTCTTCCAAAACAAAGGGGGATGATTCTCACCATGAAGGAATTTACTGAATGGTCTCCATCTGTGCCACAGCAGAGACACAAGCCAGTGTAATCAGTTCTTTGGCTACTGATGTTGACTGAAGTAACTCATGCTCCTGTACTCAAAGTGTTCATTTTAATCCCCTAATGACTTCCAAGAAGGAGTTGCACATGAGCAATCACAGACATTTTAATACCTTTCAACAGGACCTTCTTCAGATGACCTAACAGTCCCTCCTCTTTTAAAAAATCTGTGATGTTAGAAATGCTGATTTTTGTCAACATTTTGTGGAGAGAAAAATCTTAGAGGCAAAAAAAAAAGATGCATTAAATATTCTCCTACAGCCACATTATTTTTTGGAAAATCTCTCATTTGATATCAGGAGAAAAGGAGAAGTTCATGATGTCCTCCACTGCCTGCCAGAGAACCCCAGACCCAATAAACAAAGTAGAACAGAACTATGTGAAGGAGTACACATGCAAACTGAACTATAACTTGTAGAAAGACCCACCCAATCCCCCAGTTTCCATTCTTTCTTTTCTGAACACCATCGTGTCTACCATGATTCTGCTTTTTCATCTACAGGCACCCTCCAGTGTGCACCAGGCTCCCTCCTGTACCAGCCCTCATTGCTGTGTCCCATGCTCTGCCTTGTTTCGGCAACTGCTGGACACATTCTGGCAACTTCTCTGTCCCTGAGCTTCCTTGCACTCCTGTCTGCAGTTTTTCAGTTCTCCTTCTGTGTCTTGTCCTTCATCTGTATTTGATTTCAGCTACCATCCTTGATTTCCTGATTCCAATTTCTACTGTGTTTTCTTTCCTCTATCCAAGTTAAAATCTCACCATTTCTTTGTGATATCTCCTTATAGGGTCAAATAAATAAGTTTGATTTAATCTGGACTGCCTTCTCTTAAAATCCTGCATCCAAGTTATCTTGGTTGGAATTTTCTGCACAACTTCTTCAAGATTCTCTTCTCCCAACCAATTTGCTTGTTGAAGCTCTTCTCATCGGATTACAAGACCCCTTTCTCTGGTCTAACTTTATGTCTTTTCTCATACTTATTCTGAATGGTGCCCATTTTTCATTACCTGGTTCCCATCAATCTTCTTTTTGCCTTCCTCCACTACCTTATTTATTGTAGCAAGTAGCAACAGTTTGCCTCTGCCTTCAGTGTCCTTCAAGATTTCTTCCTCCTCCATCCATTTCCCATTGTTCATGTCCTCAAAAGCAGCTCTTGTTCCAGTTGGTCAGAGATGTCCATGTCCATAGCTGTCCTTTCATGCTGGCTATCTTTTCATCCACATTTCTTGAGAAGCACTCTGCACACATTTGCAATGTTGCTGACTTGTTCACCTTTCAAACTCTCCCTCAGTTCTCCTTTGACTGGATGACCACTGAAAACTCAATTGCACTTTGACTGTCCTGTTGGCACTGCAACTCTTTCCTTGGCACTTCCACATTTCTGTGTATCTATCTCTTGACTCTGAACTTAAAACTCTTCCCTTAATTTTTATTCTCTTTGTGCTGAGCCTTTTGCTGTGGGTTCCTAGTCCATGACTCCTAGAGGATATGTCAAGGCACTCAAGTAAGAGGGAACATGAATACTGCAATGAAGCCAAAACTCTTGAAAATCTTTGTGACTCAGGGTGTACAGAGTCTGAACCTAGCTCCAGCCACAAATTTTGCACTTGGCCTGCAACTCTGTGTAAAACTCATATTGGAACATCCTTAAAATTAAGGGGTGGTGTTGGAATCTGCATCCAAATTTCACAGCTGTAGGTCACCTCTCAAACTCGGGTATTTGGAAGACAGGACTGTGCTGTAAGCAGCTACATCGGTGATGAGATATTGTTGCTGGATTTTGCTGTCTGTGTTTTTGAAATGCTTGCTACAAGGACAGCTGTGAGGCAGATGCCGTTCTGAGTTCAGATGTGGAATGTTACAGGGTCACTCTGCTTACCTTATCATAAAAGAGCACGAGTTTTTTGTGCTCTTCATGTACTGGAAAACAAGTTCTGACAAATACTGTATTGTGTGCAAGGGCTGGGGGTGGGGGAGAAGAAGGGAAGTGTATCTTGTCCTTAGGGGCTGCTGGTGCTAGGCACCACAGAAGAAAGCCCTGTTTGTCAGCAGCACTTAGAGATACAGGGCCCAGCACGCGGCACCTGCAGCAGCTTAAGGATGGCTCCCTGGATGGGGAGCTGTGCTCCACTGGCTGGGGTTTCCTTACTGCCACACAGAGCCAGGAGGAGTGGTGGAGCCAGACTACTGCAGAAGGGGAATCTAGGAGGTGCACAGCCTGCCGACATGGAGCAAGGAATTCTTAGATGCTTTTAAAGGATTTCTGCAAGAGGCTGAATTTAGTGTGTCCTAGCCTTTGGTCTGTACTCTGTGTGTGCAAAAAATGATATATCTTGAAGGGGACAGTAGTGTTACAGGATGTTGATGCTGGTGTCACCAGTGGGGCAAAGTGAGAGTCTGGAAACAGTTCTTGAGTATACAAGGAGTAAAAGGTGCTCAGAGATAGGATAAAACCTGTTGGAAAGGAGCCAAGACTCAGTGTGCATTATGGGGGATGCAATGATAGAAAGCAAGTGGGTCTGAAGCCTAAGGCAGGAGGTGAACATGGAAATCTGGGCTGGAAGATGGGAACTCCTGTGGGGCTGGGGTCTGCCTGCAGGGGAGCTGAGCTGTACAACAGGAGTATGAGTGATGGCTAGCGTGGTGAAGAAAGGCTTCTAGCAGGGCCAAAGTTAGGTCAGGGAGAAGAGAAGAGAGGCAGAAAAGGAGGAGAGGTGAAAAAAACAGAAAGGAGCAATGCAGGAATTTTTCTCCATCTGGCTCTTTTCTACACAGTCAATAAGCTTTCAAGCCTGTGTCTTTCTTCCCAGTGTCCCTGTGTCTTGGAAAATTGGGTTGAGCTATGCGAAGGCGGATAAGAGAGCAAGGATGGAAGAAGTCTTGCAGCATTGGAATCCCACCAACTTGTCTGGGCAGCTGTTACTGCTGATTATGTATGCTGTGCTCATGCATACTATATTTCCCATGTTAGATTCATGATTTGGAGCCTGCCTTTGCAGACAAAGGTTTTTGGGCTGTGTTCTTCCAACTTACTGGACTGTGCAGTGTGTTACAGGAACAGCTACAGATTCCAAGGCACATGATAAACACTGAAAATGGACACTCACACCTGACTGCCTCTCTGCCTAGTATACCTGCCTACCTTTGTATTCATGTAGTTTCCTTCATGGTAGGGTCTTAGCACCTGTATAAGATGAATGTTGAACATACCTGGCGCAGGCATCAGTAAGGAAACATTGCCCACCACCACATTTTATACATAGTTGCCAAGACAAATACAGGGTCATATCCTGACGCTATTCAAAGCACAGAACTCCTATTTGGAGTCAATGAGAGTGGTGCATAAAAAAATCAATGGAAAGATTTGACCCCTTTCAAGTGGAGCAGTCCATGGTACAAATTGCACTGCCTTTTTTGAGAATAGAAGATAGACCCCACATTTTTTCCTCACTGTCACTTTTTGCTAGCATGCCCTTTGGAATGTGCTTTTTCACCCCACTGTATCTAACTAGCATCACGAGATGGTTTTCAATAAAGGTGCAGTGAAACCATCTAGGGTGGGGATGCCTGATTGGCCTTTTAAACACACTTATAAATATTATTGCTGATTATTCACATGTGAGCTCTTTGCATGGCATTATTTAAATTAGATTATAAAAATTTAGAAAGAAAATAGCGGTATTATTAAACAAGTGGGGATACCATTGTTATACCCACAGGTAAAAATCACTGTCTGAAATCACCTCAGAGGGATGCAGACTGAAAGAAACTGCTAGTTTGGCTGGTGGTTTAGAGGATGTTCTATTGCTGAGCTACTAAATAAATCCCCTTTTGCCCTGCACTGCCTCCAGCAAGCCCTTAGCCTTCCCCACTCTGTCTTCCCCACACTGTTTCTCTATTTTTCCTCATAATCTCAGCCCTGATTCTCTTTTTCCCATTCTTCTGAATGTTGAAGTCACGACCTTTGTGGTTTATAGGCCACAAGAGACTGAGCTAAATGTGTTAGCACAGAGTCAAAACAAGTAATAGCTGGCCAATTAAATTAATAATCCATATTGTTACAATGTTTAACCACGGCTGTTTCCTCAGTGGTCTGTTTAAATCACAGCCAAGTCCTGACCTATTAAAATGAATAACTGGAATTATGAGAAACTCCATTTAATAAACACAGCAAGGAACGCAACACAATCGGTATGAAATATTTATTACCACTTTAAGCAGCAGCTAGTTGAGATTTAAGATTGGATTAATGAAGGGGTTTTAATTTCTGGCTAAGGGTAGAAAGCTTAAACCTGGAACATTTCCTCAATTTCCTGGTATGGCTTTGCAATGGGCAAGATTTGAGATGGGAGCGCACAATTCGATTCATGCTTTCCCCTTGCAGAGCTCTCTCCAGACACGTTCGATGCAGAAGGAGATCAAAGCAAGCAGGCTCCAGACAAGTGGCTCAAGTGGCTTGAAAAAACTCTGGGGAATAAGGGCTGGAGCACTAGACATGAGCCTTTGGATTTTAAAATGAGCACTCCTGCCAACCGCCATCCTATAGAGAGCAATGTTAATGGAAGGCTGGTACATTCCCTGTGACAACGGCTCGTGTGCATGCATTTTTTTGCAGTATGTCTCAGGGCTATAGGAGGGGAGAAAAAAAACCTTCTCTCTGAAATTTGTCAGACAAAATCTCAAGCTGGGAGCCAACCCTTATTGTTTCAAGTGGCCCAAGTATTGTTTTTCTTAAGTGTAGAACCACCAAGGTTTTGCTATTTTTATTCATGCTGCACATTCATTTGCAGGGTTTCCCCACTTAACACAAAAGCAAATGTTCTTCTTTGATAGAAACTAAAATGTTGCCAGGCTTGAAAAATAGTCTACCATGCTCAAGCTCAAATGGGGATATTATTTTCCTTTTATTTTCTAATTCTTCTGATGTACTAACACTGAGCAGGTTAATAACATGCAAATCCTGGCACAATGGAGCTGTCTGGAGGTACCATGTCAAGGAGCCATGTAATAATTGCTCTGGGCTATGCAGACACCTGGAGCATCATCTCTGTGATAATGGATCCTTCTTACCATTTCCACCATAATGGTTCCACACCATGAACCATACCCTGGGCTTCATCAAAAGAAGCGTGGCCAGCAGGTCGAGGGCGGTGATTCTCCCCCTCTACTCTGTGCTGGTGAGACTCCACCTGGATTGCTCATCCACCTCTGGGGCCCCCATGCATAAGAAGGATGTGGACTTGATGGAGTGAATTTGGAAGAGGCCACAAAGATGAGCAGAGGACTGGAGCACCTCTGCTATGAAGACAGGCTGAAAGACTTACAGCTGTTCAGCCTGGAGAAGAGAAAGCTTCGGGGAGACCTTAGAGCACTTTCCAGTACCTAAATCAGCTGCAAGAGTGCTGGAGAGGGACTTTTTTACAGGTGTATGTAGTGATAGGACAAGGGGGAATGGCTTCAAGCTGAAAAAGTGCAAGTTTAGATTAGATATCAGGAAGAAATTCTTTACTGTGAGGGTGGTGAGAGACTAGCAGAGTTTGCCTGTCTGAGAAGTTGTGGGTGCCCCATCCCTGGGAGTGTTCAAGGCCAGGTGGGATGAGTCTTTGAGCAGCCTGGTGCAGTGGAAGGTGTCCATGCCCATGGCAAGGGGCTGGAACCAGACAGTCTTTAAGGTCCTTTCCAATTCAAACAATTCTGTGATTCATCAGGAAGGCACTGATGCATTAAACCACTGCCCTAATTTGCCTAAATACTGACTGCTGCCACTGCCTCCAAGGATCTCATTTTCAGCATGTGCTGTGATGATACCAGGAATCATGCATATTTTCTCCTCACCTCCCTCTTTTGATTCTTAATTAATAGACTCAGCCTGAGAGCTGTAGAGGCAGAAATATTTTGTACAGCTCTAGACAGCAAGGCCATAGATGAAACAAAGTCTTCCATGCTCTTCCCATAACACATTTGAGCCTAAAGCTGGCAGGACCCATGACTTGGGGTAGTACAGCTTCAACACCCATTTTGCCTGATGGATAAGACTGGTCATCAAAACTGTTTGGCCCCTGTGCTGACAGCCCTATCTATGGCCTTCATTATATCAAGAGATATTTCATTTGTACAAGGTGGTAGACAAGCATTTCACCATGATCTCAGTTTATGTTTGTCCCATACATTGCACCAGTCAGCTGAGGAATTTTTCCTGGCCTCTATTTCCTGGCTCCAGACAGTTGAAGACATCTGTGGAGCAGCATCAGTCCTCAGAGACTGACTGAAGTCTGCCAGGCTTGCTGAGCCACCACACTGCACAGCAGCCAAGAGGACAAGTCTGACGTTAAAGAACTAATGCCAAAGACAGGTCTGAACCCCAAATTTCTATACACTTTCTCCTTTTCCTTTAGGAAATACATTCACATGAATGCATTCACTTAGGATATTTCAAATGGAATATGAGCTGGATCTTCAGGGGTTTTCTAGCTAGCTTCCAGAGTCATAAATATCTTTACTTTTCTACATATACAATGAAAATTATTTTGTTTCCCCATGTGTTTTTTTTTTTGTAAAATGACATAAGAAATTAAAGGAGTGTTTCTGGGCCTAGAGGAATTAACTCCCTCCTTCATGAGAAACCTACACCTTAGGCACTTCCTGCTTCCTTTTGTAAACATCCTTGTGCATGCAGGTGCTGTTCTGCTCACACACAACATACATGGCATACATGGCACACAGCAGTGGTGCATCTCCAGGAACACACAACAAGTTATTTATGGCCTGAACTGTATGAAAAACCTGGTGTGAATGGATGTGATGTGGCTCAGATAGGTCTTCAGGGTCCCAGGCTCATGCCCCATGCGACAGGGGAGAGTCTGCCACCAGAAATGAACTTCAGCTCAGGAAGTTGCACCATGGTGTATCCAGGAAGAAAGGGCAGCAAGCTTTTAGCCAGAGGCTGGCACAGACCAGTCCTCCTGCCCTGATATCCACTTGACTTGCAGGAATTTCATTTAAGTCTGCCAGCCATTAGACTTTCCTCGCCCAAGAAGTAAAACTAGAAGTTTTTGTGCTATCTTGTGGCATGTGCATTGGTTTATTCTATGTCTTTCTAAGCCTTTAGGCTTCATTTCACATTGTTGTCTCTTGTTGTCCTTTCTACAGTTTCCTTCAAAGCTCCCTCAAGAAAGAAGAAGGGCACAACCATCCAAGTTAAAAAAGAACAATTCTTGCATGTTGTGTTGCCTACACTTGTAGTAACACAGAAAGTCCTTTATGCTGCTCATATCCCCCCTACCTAAATTTTGATCTGTATTTATGTACCTGCTCTCAGCTTAGCCTTTCTCCAGCAGGTCATCATCTCTCCTTGTGCCATGCCACCTCTATGTCTCAGCTGATTGCCCCTTTCCCAGTTTTACATGGAATGAGATGAGGCAAAATGGGCAATTTAAGTGTTATGACCTTGTTTGGTGGCCTTGCTTCAGTTGGTGTGGGTGTCAGAGGAGTCCCACTGGCATTTTAGGTATTGTGTTTTTCCTGTACCCCACAGTTGTACCCATCCAGGCAGTTCCTGTGACTCCTCACAAGTATGATGGACGTCCCAGGCAGATGAAGGGACTTTCCCAAGATTTTGCAGTGGACACAGAAGCCTGGGACCTCTCTCATCTCAGAGTCCCTTCCACAGTCCTGCAAACCATGATCTGTCCCAGCATGTTTGAAAATCACAGAGCTCTAGGGAATGGAAAGGTTATACATAGGGCAGATTTCCTGGAAACCATAAATTGATGGTTTTATTTAGGCTTTTAGCAGAATTGCCATGAGAAATCAGAATCTACTGGGTTACTTTGCAGGGAACAAAATGTGTGAAATTTCCATGAGCCAAGCCCCTGTCCAAGTGAGGGCAGTTTGTGTCAGCTTCCCTCTGCTGCTCAGACTGAGTATTTTTCACTAGAGCCTGTCATTCTGCACAGCAATATGAGCAGCCCCCGTGCAGAAGCTGTGGGGTCCTGAACATGGTATTTTAGAAATCTCATCTCTACAGGGTTGCAGGATATGATACTTAAAATATCTGTGGTGGCTGGAATGAGGTCTCCTAACTCTGGCCAGCCCAAGGGAGTCAGCAGTGGGAAGGATGCTTTGCAGAATTGCTCCAGAGCAGGGAGAGCCTGAGAACTCTGCCTGGCTGCATCAGCTCTGTGTGAGCTGAGCTGGTGAAGAGCTGCTCTGAAGTTTCATGAAAACAATGACTGGGTGATTAGTGACATAAGTTCTTTAGTAATTAGTGGACATTAGCAGCAAGGCAAAATCAGGTCTCCTGCTTGAACTCCAAATCATTTTTCTAAGGTGTCAGAAAAAGCACCTGGGCTTGGCCAGAGCGTTGGTTCCCAAGCCACTATGGTGCAATAGAGAATTCCAGTGGAGGACCAGTCACATGGCAATCTGAATTTATGCTGTGTTCCTTGTCATGCTTCAGTGATTTTCCCTCACTTTTAGTATGAAATTTCTAAGAAAGAAAACTTTACCTGATTCAATTTGGATGTGAAGTTTTAGAGCTCTCACCAGCAACTCAATGTTCTGGTTTGCTTTTTGCAAAGGAGCTTAATGGAAACATAAAAGGCAGGTCAGAGCAAAATTTTTAAAAAAAGGAAAACTGTAAAAAGTAATGAAAAAATCTGACCCACATAATTTAAAGATAAATATTGTTATTTAATTCCACCATTCTCTTTTGGAGTGTGAGAGCATAGATGTTGTTATTTTTTAAAGGAAGAAATATGACATCCCATTTAATTTCTTCTGAAACAAGCCAATCTGGCTTACCAAATATAGCCTGACAAAGAAAAATAGAAATTTCCTGATCAAAGATCCAAGAGTGCAGTGCTCCACCTTAAATCCCTCCCACCTATTAGGTCCCCCTTTAGACAAGACAGAGAAACAAATTTCTCACACATCAATGATGCTTCCATAATCAATTTCAAATAGCCCCTTGCATAGGGATGCAAATCTTAGCTTTCTCTTAATAAAGCCTTTTAGAAGATGGATGTACTGATCTGATATTATTAAACGAAAAGTGGTCTCTTTTTAATCTAGAGATGCAGGGGCGTTAGTAACAGAGTGAATCAAAGGCCTGGTCTCTTTCTCTTCCTAATTATCAATAGTGTTTTATAATCTTATTAATATTGATACACAGTATACTGAAGATCTGTTAACGTATAATGTATGTGGAGGATAATTAACGAGATCCGAGTCAGATCAATCGCCTATTTGACAGAAAACGGTGTGTGGCTTATAAATTATACATATGCTAGGTATGGCTAGAAATGTTTAAAGTTTCAGTCCAATCCTTCCAGTACAGCACTGGGAAAACTGATGAACTTAAAGGCACAGTCCCTTGCCTGTTAGGTTTATACTGTACACTCAGAGGAATAACTCTTATTTAAAAATCAAAGAGTTCCATTAACTGCCAAGATCTCAAAGCAGCACAGAAAACACACCTTCTCCTTGTGAAGTGCAGCTAAACAAAAGGCAAAATCTTGTAAGAAAAAGGATGATTAATAAAAGTGAGGTAATTTTCCTTTTGATTTCTGAGAGGAGGTAGCATGCAGGATGTTCCAAATGACAGAAATGATCCCACATCTTCACACTGGCCTCTAACAAGGTTAGACTTGCTAGTGCAGTAAATACAATTAATAATCCCAATTAATATTGCATGTTTTGGTAGGTTTGAGAGCATGAAAGCTTTCCACAGATTACTCTTCACTCCCCAAAGCAGACGTGGCGTGATGAGACGAAGGGATGGAAATGTGGAAATAAAACTTTCCTTTTTTGTTGTTGCAGAGCTCCTGATAAGCGTGGGGATGAGATGAAAGGAGATGTCAGGTTTAACAAAAATAACATATTATTATTATTAATAATTTACCTCAGGGGTATGACCCAGTGCAATAATGACTGCTTGAGGCTGTGAAACTCAACCAACATTTTGAAAATGGCTCAGACTTGCTCAGCTTTTCCACAGCAGACCTTGGGGCATGTTCAGCTGTGGGGTGGGGAGATACAATTCCCAAAGTGGAAAGGCTGTATCAGTCCCTTGTGTTTCATGTAGGAAGGCTTGAATCAGATTAAATAGGCAGAAATTCAGCTTCCTCTGAAGTCAAACTTCTACTGATGTCAGTGGGAGTTTTGCTTGAGAAAACATACAGGCAGTGCCATGCCAGATCATGCTTGAGACAGGATGTACTTCATCAAGTGACCTCTCTTACAGGAATCAGCACCCAGTGCTGTGGAGAAAGACATAAACTGAGGCTGCACTCATGCCTGGTGTGGATAAATTCCTTCCTAGCATGTTCCAGACTATGCCCACCACTGGAAAATGCAGGGAGGACAGAGTTCATGGCTGCACTCATCTTGGTTTCTTTCAACTACACATACCTCACAAACCTGCCTCACAAGAAATTTTTCAATAGGTATCTTTGGGTCAGAACCTTGTTTCACCTTACCTCTGAAAGCAAATTGTTTATCCACAAAGACAGACTTCAGGGTTTTTTTGTTTGGTTGGCTTGTTGGTTTGTTTTGTTTTCCTTTTCTTTTTTCCCCCATGAACCACTACATAAGCTGTATGCCTGTATAAATACCCCACAATTTTGAAGCAAGCCAAGTACTCTTAGTGGCACTCGTGACAGCATGACAGGCACCAAAGCTGTCCCTAAACACAGCCTTTTTTGAAGTCAGAGATTCAATTCCACCCAATTTACCCCTGGAAGCTGAATGATCCTCAACAGAATTACCCACAAACAAGTTTGCAGAAGCTGACAGTTCGTTTGTAATTAAGCCTTTAACATATGACTATGTGTGACCTCGTGTTTGTTGCAACAGAAGCCGATGGGCAGACAGGAGCCCCAAGCTGGCTACCAGCGGCAATGCCCGGAGACCGCAGAACTGCCTGATGGAGACTCTTAGGATTAGCAAAACTTTTCCTGAGTCATCCTTTGTACAGCCCATGTGGGGCCATCTCAGTCAAAGCGTCCAGCCCGCCTGTGGTGTGATGAGTAAAAGACTTGCCTTGTTAAGGTAAGTGGAGGAAAATTGTTCTCTGCTTTGCCAGGTGAAGTGTTAAGTACAGGATCCATCTCAGGGAAGGACAGGAAAGGCTTTCTAGATTACAAAGGCCATTACTTAATAGCCGTGCTGTCCCCTGAGCCAAGGTTTAAAGTAAATTATTTAAATTATAATATTATGCCCTTTCCCCTGAGAGGTTCATAGGGCTGCACTAGCGTGAAGGAGTGTATGCTCACAGCCTCCAGATGAGGCAGCTGTGGCATTCAGGAACTCAGGTCTAAGTGCTCAAAACGACCATAACCTCAGAAAATGTGGACACCAAACCAAAATCAGCAACAGTTTTGATACTAGTGAATTCCTCACAGTCTCTCAAGATGAGTCAGTAGCTAAATCAGGTAAAACTGCTCTGGTCTCCTGACTCCCCAGCTCTGTGTTTGAACCATTAGACTCATGCTTCCTTTTGTCCATTAGTGGCTTCATTTCTGTCTCACAGCATTAATTCAGGTTATGTAGCTTGCAGTGTTCCATATAAATGAGCTTAAGACCACACAGGATCACAGGAATCAGTGCGGTCAGGAAATGCTATTGTCTCTCTCTCTCACACCTTCTCATAAAGGATCCACTGGAAGATTTTTAATTGTGTCCTGTCCCCCGATTCCAGGCATTGGTGTGGTCACAACCTGGACAGACTCTGGGCTTACGTGTCCCCTAGGTCTGCTTCCCTGTCATTCTCCCCAAGCTGCCTTCATTCCCATTTTACACTTACCTTTCATTCCACTTTCTTGACACATATTAGCCTTGGTTAACTATATTGAAAAAATATGCCAAAAATATTTTTAACTGGAAGTCAAAACTGCTTCTCCAGTTAAGTGCTCTAATCATGCATCTTTGCCAAATATTTCTCATTAGAGAGTCAAGATCAGAAGTCTCCTTTTTGTCCCTATTTTCCCTGAGACAGGGATATCCATTCACAAGTGCTGTGACCACATTGCCTTATCCTCCAGGACTTCGATGTGGGGGAAAAAAAAGAGAAAAAAGAAAAAGAAAATTAGCTAATTTTTCAGACCCAAATCCTTGAAGCCTTAAAGGGAAGACCAAGGTATCTCCTCTGGATATTCATTAGCTAATGCCAGGGCAGGGATCAGTCTTTAAGCATCAGTCTGTAGGACAAAACACAACTTCAAAGATAGCAGGGAAATTTAGGTACAAATCAGCTACAGGAAGGCACAAATTAATAGTAAGTAGGGAGCAGCAAGTTCAGATAGCGGGGAAGCTGTTCTGGTTTGCAATGTCTGGAATGAAGACATCCCCCTCCTCCCCAAAACAGGCTCCAGCATGCCCATGGCTCAGGCTGTGAGATATTTATGGCCTAGCCAACATCAGCCTGAGGCCATGTAAACAGAGCTATTGGATCCTATTTTGGAGAGAGAGTTGCACAACACTGGCTTTTTTCATGCAAAATTGAGGATGTGTATGCATTTTGTAGTGCTTTTGGCTACAGAATCAGCCCTGGAGCAGGGGGATCTGGCTGCCTGGGCTTAGCAAGGACAACTGAGCAGGGCCACCCTTCCTACACAACCTTCCCCAACAGTTTGGGAAACCAGTCCCAAACTGGACAGACATGGGAGGTCAACACTGAAGGGGATAGGGGCAGACTCTGCTCCTCAGCCCCAAGGGAAGTTTGGAGCAGCAGCCAGGCTCCCTGCCCGGCCCTGGAGCTCCTTGAGAAGCTCTGAACACCATCCCCAGCCTGAATGTCAGCTGTCCTGGAGGAGCTTGTGGGGCCAAGAGGTGAGCTGGGCAGCACTTTCTCTGCCCTGTTCTGCTCCTCCCACTCTCCTGGATGCTCTAAATTACAGTTTGATGCTCATTACCAAGTCAGGGGGTGTTAATGAGCAAGGAAAAGCAGGACATTGAGTGTGTGGAGGCAGAGAGGAGAGGCAAGAGCCGCGGAGAGGTGGCACCATCCAGGAGGCCAAGCCTCAACATGTTGTGTCTCTGCCTTTTCACCCACGTGCTCTCCTCTCTCTGTCTGGCTGCCAAAAACAAGGACAAAGAGAGAGGACAAAGTCTGGAGCCTGTGGTTGGGGAGGTGCAGGGACTGTAGCCACCTTTAAGTCCCCACCCTGCCGGAGGAGGGCTCCTCACCCATGAAGGATGGCTGCCTGTAAGGATGCTCTTTCCTCAGCTAAATCACACTGAAAATTCTCCCTGTCGAGGTTTTGTCAGAGGCTGTCAAAGCACCAAAGTGACAGAGCCTGCATCCTACGTCTAGGTGCCCCAATTTATATTCCATTACCTTTCTCAGCCTTTGTGATAATATGCCAGATTTTACACTTGAGTAGCTGAGGCCCTGGCACGTTTCCCTGCCTGCCATTCTGTAGTGAATGGAGGTGGGAGTGGTGAAGCCTTCCTCAGCCAATGCTGCCCCAGTGAGAGTGGGGAGTGCCGGTGCTTTCACATCAACAGTTTGTTTAGAGCTAACTGGTGCCACTTCCCCGTGCGTAAAAATCCTCAGCGATTTTGATTTAAATCGTTTAAGGTTGAAACGTTTTCCCCTCCCTAAAGAAACACTGTTTTACAATGAGATAAGTTTAATGGGAAGTCCATAAAGCAGAGTTAAGCACCTTGGCAAAATCCAAGGGTAAAACACACAGGTAGTAAATGGTTTGTAGATTACATCATTTCCTGGAGTCTTTGGAGAGAGTGTCTTTACATCTTCTTGGGTTCAAGCACTGTACAATTTCACCAAAATTCAGAATATGGTATTAAGGACTTTTACCCAGCCTGGAGCTAGAGAGAGAAAGAAATTCTTTTCAGGGAAGGGTTGTGTGTCCTGGCCATGACCTGCAGACTGACCCATCATCTCATTGCATTTCATGCCCTACACTCTGCATTGGCTTTGGAGGGAAAAACAGACACCAGCTTCCTTCATGCAGACACATTTTATAATCAACCTGGGCTGCTCTAGCAAATACTAGTAGAGTGTATTAAAGATCCATGTCTTTCCCCCAGCTAGTGGAGTTAACTAAGAAGCTTTACTTATTGAGTAAAGCCAGAATTTTACAAAAATCTCATTTCCCAAGTAGGCAGCAAAGGAAGAGAGCAGAAATTTTAAAGGCCTCAGCACCCTGGGTGCTCACTGAAGACTAAGTCCTTTTGAGAATCTGACTGTTAAGGTGTCGCCATGGGAGTTAGCAGAAGTATTGAGCACTTGAGAAAAACAGACCTGAGTTTCATTGCCTGCAGGTATACTTACCTAGAGTTTTTTCTTAGGATAAGACTTCAAGAGAAAGTGGCTCTAACATAGTGGCTCTCTTCTCTCTTTCTTCCCCCTCCCTTCTCACTCTTCAGTCAGGCAGTTCAGCTCACTCAACCACTGGAACACTATTCACATTTTTTGCCAGTTGAGTCTTCTACCCTGTGGTGGGCTGTTTCAAAAAAGCACTGAGCCTGATTCAAGGGATGTGGTGCAAAGGAAGAAGAGCTGGTGCCAGGAAAACACCCTAAGTCAGTAATTCACTGAAAGTCCATGCTCCTCCACCTTGCTGTGTGATCCCAGCAAAACACTGGAAGCAGCATGGCTGCTGAGACGGATGGGCATGGCAGCTCTGGTAGCATCTGGACTGCTCTGAAAAGATGGAATAGATTTTGTGTGCTTGAAATGTTTTGAAAATTTGGCACTAGCAGAGAAAGAAAAAAGTTTTCAAGTGATGCTAGTATTTTCACTTTAAAATCATATTGTAGCCACTTATGTACAATACAGACAATATTTTGTTTCTCTTCCTTAGGTAGCTGTGGACTTGAGGGCAGATCAATTGTTTTCTGTCTTTAAATCCACACAGAACCAAAATAATGATTTTTTTCAACCATTTTCCAAATGTCCTATTTTAGGGAAAGATGCAAATACCCCACAGCATCTTCTAACTAAACAATAACAATGCTAACTAAACAATAACAATTTCTCTTTTACTGGCAAGCCCAGAAAATTAGAAGTTAACATAACAGTAATATATTTCTATCTGTTATCCACTCTTTTAATCCTCCTCCCCATCTTTTCAAATCCTTGAGGGAAGCAGAGGAGCTTTCAGGACGCCTGAAGGTTCCTGTAGATATATGTTTGCACAAACACACTCACTGGAACCTTTGCTCTCCGTTAATCCATGCAGGTCATGGTGAGCATACAAACCCCAGCCACCTCGTCCCTCAACAAAGATTTACTAGGCAGTACAGAGTGAAGACACTATAGTTAAGGCTACATTGACCCCTTGAAAGGTTTTATAGAATATTCACTCATCTCCTGTGAAGTATTATCATAAATAAACAGCGGTGCAGGAATGAATGAAGCACATTTCATGTCATAATACATAAATGCATTTACTTCACAAATTGCAGGAGCTACTGTAACCAGCTGACTCATTGAAAAATGCGGTACAGTTTTTGGAAGATAAACTTCTAACTAAAAAATTGTCTTTTACATACATAGATACTGAGTTACTAAACATAATACACATATCAAAATGTTATCTGTGTAATAACTGCAAAGCCATAGATAAATTGCTTTATCATGCACCTTTGCCTTCATGTGTTTTGCTGTTTTCCAAGGGTTCAATCTTATCCGTATACACTTTAACAGCACTGGAGCTTTGAACTTTTGAAAAGAAAGAGTGAAATTATGGCTGTTATGGAAATCAGAATCAGTGAGCAAATGCTCTTAAATTTAAGGGGGAAGGTTATGGGGGAGAGGCAGAATATGAGTGAATCCTTAAAAGCCCTCAGCTAAAACTGAAAATTTTTCAAACCTGACTCAGGATTAAGAAATAATACTCCTCTAAATTTAAAGGGGAAAAATTGTGCACACATATTGTGATATCTGTGTCACAAAATTGTGAGTTCTGCAGGATGCAATTTGAGGGGGTTTCCCATTTTTACGACAACTTTGACCAACTCACTTTGACATACCAGGTAAAGTGCTGAAAGCACTCACACTTATGTCTATTTTACAATCCTATGGCTAATCTCTTTGAAATCTTGGGGCTACCTGTTTTTGTAGAGCGGAGCATGTGTATAGGGAGAAGGTCTAAACATTTATGAGAATACTGGCAGGAGTTTTGTACCACTGGAGGATACCAGTTCTTGGTGAAGGTGATCAGGCTCTGGAACAAAGTGTCAAGAGACACTGTGGCATCCTCATCCCTGGAAACAGCCAACCCCTCAGGCAACCTGCTATAGCTGTCTCTGCTCTGAAAGGACAATCTCAAGAGACACCCATTCAGCAATGATGTGATCTGTGTGTGCTTTAGAACCAAAACAAGATTAAGAATTTGTATGCTGAAAATTGCTGCAGTGTTGCACACAGCAAAATAATACAATGAGAATGGTGCAACACACGTTGCAATGTTTCTCTCCTTTGAAAGTCAGTGATTGATGTATGGCTGTTAGAAAGAAGTGTTTTTTTTAGAAGTCAACACTCTCAAATACTTTTCTTGAGCTTTTTAGGTCTCTTTTTCCTTAATGCACTCAAATGCTAAGCACCATTCCAAATTCATGTCAATATATCTATTGACATCTTTCTTGCTGTTTTCCTCTTCTTCTATTCTCTGTGGTATCAGTCTTGCCAACTGCTTCTGAGATCTTTGGTTATGATCTAGCAAAGCCCTTAAGCACATGCTTAACTTTAAGAATGCAAACAGTCTTTGTGAATTCAGCAGGACATTTCCTTTAACTGCTTGTCTGGGCTGGGGCCAGAGTGCTCAGTGCTCTATATACAGATCGAACTATAATAATTCACACACAGTTGGTTAGAAAATCACTGCAGAGCGTGCAGTAAATTGGAACAGATTTTTCCCAGTCCTTTCACAGGATCTGGCCATGAAACACTACAGAAATTCTACCAGCTCTGAAGGTAGTTTGTAAATTAACACAATTCAATTCATCAGCATATGTCATGGAAAATATCTGGTTTATACACAAAGTTACTTTCACATGCACATATTTTCTCTTTATTTCCCTCTCCTTCTCATGCATGCACACACACACACTTAGGAGACTTAGGCCTGCTTGACTCTGTATCTTACTGTATTCCTCAGCAAATGTCATTACTTATAGCTTCTTCTAAAGTTCAAGAAATCTGCACAAATTGCTAGGTAAAAGTTCATGATACTTTAAGCTCTTAAAGACATTTTGGGGGAGGCTGTACAGAAGTTTACCAGCAGACTGCAGATAAGCACACACCAGGCAGAGGTGCAAACACGAGACCAGTCTAGCACGGTCAGGCCAAAGGTCTGTGTTCTTGCTATACCAGGTGCCCAGATAAGGGCACAAGAACAGGGCAAATGTATCCTGGCATTTATATGTCCCAAGTTTATTCACTCAGCTTCCAGCAGCTCAGGTCTTCCCAAGACTGAATGGCATATCAAGATTTACTGGTACATTAATTTTGGTAATGCTTTTAATTCCATTACTTTATCTAGTCTCCTTTTTTTCATCTGTGCAAACTTCTGGCACACAAACTTCTGTAGCAAGAAGTTTCACAACTTTCTCCAGTCTGTACTCTGTGAAGGAGTACAACAAAACACTTGCTGTTTTTTGTGAACATACCACTTGCTTGCCTCATGCAAGAACTAGGGACAGCAAAAGAAACAGCAGTTTCTTATTTGCCTTCCATGTGCCATTCATGATTTTGTATTCTACTATAACTTCCCCCTCTGCCAGCTCTTTTCTTAGCAGAAAAATCCTCCTCCATCTAATCACTCTCCTGTAACATCCTTTGTACAAAGGAAGAGCTGATGTGCTGGAAGAGGCAAGCTGTCTGCTTCAACAAGGTGCTTCCAGGGGAATTGGAACTCCCAGGCTAATGAGACCTGGGCCAAGAGATTCTGATAAGTTGTGATTGCTTAAACTTTTGCATTCAGGTAATGAACACCTCATTGTGCACCTACTAAAGTCTGCATGCAGCTAGCTGTGAGCTGTAAAATAGTGTCATACATGAATGGCAAAGCAAACCATCCTTTTTTTTTTCACTGCTAAAACAAGAGACTCTTTTAAGTGAAAAAAAAAAAAAGTGTGAACCATTCTGCTGGTTCCAGGAACCAAAGTTTGTGGCTCTCTTTTTTTTCACATTAAAGACACAGCAGTGGAGAATTGAATGGTGGATGTGAGGCCAGTTTCTTCCTTGACATATTTACTTTAAATTTTAGTTGTGGATTTTTGAATCGTTTTCAGGTGTATATGTGTGTGTGTATCTTAATTCATTGTACACTACCCTAAGGTTTAGAAAGGATTGTCCAACAAACAACATGACTACTAAAAAAATGATTATGCACCTCAGATTAGTAACTGAAAACAACAAAATAAATGGACAACAACAACAAAAAAGCAACTTTTTAATGTCATGCTAAAATTTCTTCTTGCTGAGTATTGTACCTATTCAAGACTGCAAGACTACCTCCAGCTCTGTGAGCTGATATTCACACCTGCTTTTAGGTGTGTCTTCTCTTCTGATAAAGACAGTTATTGTTAACCTCCTTTGCATTTCTCATAAGCTGTGCTTTTTGCTGCATTTGTTGCCACAGCATTCCTTCATGTCTGAAAGGCCTAAGTCTCATATATAATGCTATAATGCTTTAAGACCATGAGACGTGTCACCAAAATGCCTAGAAAAACAGAGGCCAAAGCACTGTCTTTATTTGCAAGTGTGTTGCCTTATGTACCTCAGTTAATCCAGTACTAAAATGGAATGAAATATTGGCTCCATGAATGCTAGCAGCAAAATCCACTGACATCAAGGAGGTCAGGAATCTACTGACTTCTGTCTGTGAAGTGTTGCAAATCTGTCTAAGCTGATGTCTGTAAAATAAAACAAGGAATAGAAACCCAAGGATTCAACCTCAAAACTTTGTGCTGCTCTGGGATCCTGTAACTCTTACAAAGTATCTCCTAATGGACATTCTTTCTTCTTGTTTTTCTTGGCTGCTGTTGTGTGTTTCTGGTGTGCCCAAGCAGGGTGAGCACTGGCCGTGCATCCAAATGTACCAGGTACCAGCGTCTGCACTGGGATGTTAATGAATGTTGGCATCAAGAGACTGGCAAGGGAAGAGCCCTGTAAGAAAAGCCTTTTATTTCAAAAAGTTCTTCTATGCCCCATGGCTGGGGGACAGAGTTTAGTGCATGTCCACTGGATTGCAGAATTTCTCATCACTGTGCCTGAGAATTTGTGCTCTATCAAAATTGTTGAGCTAAAATTTGCAAAACATTCTGGAAGTATCAGCTCTCCAAAACATTAGAGGTGCAGCTGGTATCCATTCTACACCCTCAAGAGCAGACAGAGCTAAATGCTCTTAACTGAATGTGAGTCTCTGGGATAAAACTTGGCTGTTCTACATGAACAGCAAAACCACATCAGTTTTTTTTCATCAACTTCACCCTAACTTCTAAGTTAAAACACAGTGTTGCTACCCTCTGTTCTAGCTTGGCTCTGCTTCCTTTGTGCAATGTACAAATACAAATATTCCTCTTGCATTAAGGAGGTGTAGTACAAACATTATATACTGAGAGGTAGGACAGAACCCTCAAAGGTAACAGTGGGTAGCAGGCATTCAGCTCCTACAAGACTCCAGACCAGGCCAGACTTGATGCCATTAACTCTCATTAGCACTTGGAGCTCAGACAATGGCACATTTAAAGTACATGGGTGGCTTCAATCCATTTCCTAGTGGGCAAGTGTCCACCTGACAAAAGCACTGCTAACATTGGCAATATGTGGAGCACTGGCAGCTCACCCAGAGCAGCCAGTGGACAGAAACCCATGACAGGGATGCTCTCATGTTTACAGAAGAATGTTTCCAAGGGAGGCTTGTGACAAACTGATAGGAAGCCAAGTGTCCTGCCACTTGGCCTGTATTGCCAAGGTGTTAGCATGGCACTGTTCCCATTCCCTAAAGACACGTTTAATCTTTGACAAGGCACAGTGTTTGATAGCAGAGTTGTTTACATATGCATATGCTCAGCTGAGCTGAGATGTGCTGCACTGTCAGTGCCACATCACTCACTGAACAGGCTTCCAAACACTTCTGATAGTTTTACTGCTGAATGGAGAGAAAAATGGACACATTTTAATCATTAAGCACTGTTTTCTTTGTGGCAGCTCTGTCCACAAAGATACTGTCTATGAAATCCTTTAGTCACAAGAAATAAAGTCAATGATTGATTTGTATTCTGCAATGCACCCTCTGGCTAAAACCAAGTTATAAGTACCAAATGGTTGAGACGGGGCTTGTGAAAGGGCAGTTATGTGAGTGGCACTAGAAGAAAAATGTTAATAAAGGGCAGTCCATTGAACTGAGGTTAAATACTTTCATACTTCTCAACCAGCTCAGAAATGTCCCTGAATTCTCATTAAAAAATGTTCTTTATAATCTGATGTTTTACCTTATTATGGAAGAGGGATCTTGATGATCAAAAATTATTACTTCCTTGAGGAGAAACAAAGGTAACAAGGATATAGCTTAAATTTTTTTCTTCTTTTCGTTTTCTTCAAGCTTTGTCTTGTCTTTTTGCTCATTTGTCTGGGCTTTATTTTACTTTTAGATTTTAGTTGCTTTTTTAAATGAGTGAACTTGAAGAAGTTTGGAGGCTTGTCCCTAATTGTGTGCAGGCTCTTTAGTCCTCCTGGGGCAGAGCCAAGCCAGGAGGGCAGCCAGTCTTTCCAGTGTCACACCAGGGAGCAGCCACACTGGCAGCCTTGCTCAGTCTTCCTTCACACCCCAGAGCCCTCTGCAGCACTCCCCCAGAACCAGCAAAATCCACCCAAATAAGTATTTGAGGCTTTGGGATTTTCCATAGTGGCCTTGAAGTCTCAGAGAAACACAACCCTGAGAGGTACAGTTCACTAGAATCCTATTTTCACGTTAAAAATTACAAAAATCCCCATATACAGGGAAAGGATTTTACAGAAATTATCAAATGCCTGTAAGTGTTTGAGTTGAGGTTTGGGATGTCATCGAGTCTGGCTGATGAAGAATGATCTTGCAGGAGTTGATGCCAGGCACACAGTAGCAAACTTGGGTTTAAACCAGATGATGGTGTGCCTCACAGGTGGACCTGGCACCTGGTACATCCTACAGTTGTGCCAGTTTTCAGCTGTGCCACTGGGTACAACCCAGGCTTTGGAATGCTTTGAGGATGCCAGCACCTCATCTCTAATTTAAGCTCATAGAAAGTCCCAGGGAAGTTTTCTCTGTGTTATCACTGCCAAGGGGAGTGACTGATAAAAATGGTGTGAATTGACAGGTCTGGTGAGAGGATGCACATGTGCTGGGAGAAGCCCTGCAGTGGGCACGGGGATGTACTTGAGTGGAGATTCCCCCTCGGTGGCCTGCACAGCACTGACCTGATACAGCAATTGGACTCACACCCAAAAATGTGTTGCAAAGGTGGTGTCTTCTCCTTAGGAAGGGGTGTGACATCTTTCTCCTGCATTAGAGAACAGCATATACCTTGATTTTAAACCATATACATGATAAGCCAATATTTGTTTTAAATTTTAAATGAGCATAAAATAGCATTTTTATAAGTGCTTGAGCCAATACCTGTTTAGTTACAGATGGCATGTTTGAAAGCCAGGGCATGTTTGATTCCGGGCTTTTCTTTATAAACAGCTTAACCTTTTTTGTTTAACAAATGCTAGGTTTCAAACAAGTCTGTCTGTATTGACTGAGTAGCGTTTTTTCTGTTACAAAAGTGTTTAATCCTGAGAAAACTCAGATCTGAAAACCTCTTCGTTGGCTGAAATGTTCAAAGATTTAACAAATTCAGCAAGTGGGAAAATTAATCTTTGAATAGAAGAAACAATCTGACAAAATAAGCCATAAAAGTAGGTGCCAGGTGTCGCAAGGAAGTTCTTAATGCAGCACTTGCTTAATGTATACTCAAAATGCATCCACTTTTGTTCCAAGATCCAACAAAACATATGAAATTGGGTTACACCAATTCTCTTGATCTATGAATCTTCCACTGTGTCAAAAATAATACACCAAACAAACTTACATGTAAATGGTGTGATAAAATGATCTACCGTATACATTATCATCCATTAATATTGTTGGGGCTAATGCATTTCATCTGTCACACACTTTGTTTTATATTATCCCCACCTTACTAAAAAAATACCATAAACTCTGCTGGCTTGACAGCCATGCAGGTTACCTGCTGGGAAGCAAAAGTCCAAGGACACTGTTTCCTGCCACTGTTTTGCCCACAGCTGCAGGTGGAGAAGGAAGTAGTGCAGTCAGGTTTCGGGGAAAGGTGTGCTCTGCTCTGGGCATTGCCACTGTCCTTTGGACGTGGAGCTTCATTTCTTTATGCTCATCTTCCTCTTCCACTGAGTGTGTTTGTAAATGAGTGGAGTGCACCTGTTCTCACAGTAACCAGTGTGACATGCCCCACTCTTGGCAGAAGCCTCCAGGCTCTGTAGTATAGCATAGTAAGTGAAAAATAACAATTCATAATAAGATGAGAGACTCTGAGATCACTCTGACCTTGAATTCTCTACTGTCTTTTAACAGGGAGAGGGTGAAATTGGATAGAAACAGCCCCCTCATTTTGTGTAGAGCCACCAATGACCCAGGCTGCATTTGAACCACAGCCCCAGAGGCGAAAGGCTTTGTGTCTCATTGCCAATTCACAGCAAGAACATAACTTGAGCCCACACACTAATGCTAAGCAAGGGCTGAGTGTTACTAATCCTTGTTCACATATCTACACCTATTAAAATCACGTGTGAAGGTTTGCAGGACTTGTTCTTTTACTGTAATGATTGGGCCTTTCATAGTGTGTTCTTAAATTTAAAAAAATTTAACTGAAAAAAAGAAAAGAAAAAGACAAATGCAAGAACAATATGTGGCTTTCTTCCTCAGACATATTGTGCTGAATGGTGTTGTTTGGCTTAAACTGAAACATGATTTTAGAAGGCTGAGAAGAATGTTTAGACATAATGATTTAAAAGACTCATTATCACAGGTGCTGCACTTCGTTCTCCAATTCATTCTTATAGCCAGAAAACCCCCCCACAAAGGCTGCCTGGCAGTGTCTCTCCCACTGGAATGCTTGCCCTTCTCCCTGGCTGCATAATGTGTGGAGGGCAGGATTATCCAACTCACTAACCATCCCTCTTGGCCGACGGGCTCCAGGATGATGGTGAAAATCTACTTGTATAAGATCTTTCAGCTTCTGACTTTCAATGACCCTGTGACAGAACAAGATAGAAAACTACTGCTTTTTAAAATGCTGGGTAGTCACTTTCAGCTGCTAACAGATTTCCTCATTCCTGACAGAATTTATAAGCATCCATTATAGTTCTTTTTTTCTTCATGTAAATTATGAGTATCAGACCTGAAAACTTTAAAGAATTCTCTTGAAAGACCATTTTATCCCTCCTGATGTTTGCACCCCCATGGACCAGGTGTTTTACAAGGGAGACCAATTGGAGTGACGGAAGAGGAGACTGATTTAAAAAGAAATATTCTCTGATTTTTTCAGCCAATGACAGCAGCCAGGGGTGAGCAATGGAACTTGTTTGTCCAGTGTTTTTATGAGTACAATCACAGTGCTCATAAGTTGTGTGTTACAGTCACAATTCCTCATGATATAAGTCTGAGCCCTTTACTGATATCTGTGCAATGATGCAAAATAAGTCTCTTAATTGTCATCTTACACACCATACTGTTTTTTTCCTTGATGCTTGTGGGAAATCATTCCAGGTAAATCATACCTGTCTGGCAGTTAGACAGCTTGAAATGTAAAATGCCAAGATTTCTTCTCCTGTGCTCTCTGTACCCATAATTCCAGTTCTACTTCTTTCACTGCCATTCTTCAATCCCTGTTTTTTTTCCCAGTATAAATTTTTCTCATCATTTCAGCATCCTCACATATCCAGGATCTTGGTCATTTCTTTTAAAAAGTCATCTGCAAAGTGACCTTTTTTGCTATTGCTGTAAAATCACAGCTTCTGAAACCCAGTGATCTGTGGGGCATGAATGGATGTTCTGTTTGGTTGATGTCCAGTCATGTCATTCCGACTCCAAGCTGTCACTTCCCAGTGCTCCTACAGGCAGCCAGTTTTGTTAGAAGAAAAGAGGACAAAGTGTTTAGGTATAAAACATATCACTATGTTACTAATATTACTTTCTCACATAAGGAAATAGTGTATCTTTCATATGTTATACACCTATGGCTAAGAGATGGTCTGTGTGGGACAAAATAAAAAATAATAGTCCATGAAATCAGGGTCAGAAGGCAAAGTATCCACAGAGCAATAGAAAGAGTTTGTCTCCATTATACACACAATGGGGAGCCCACAGGAATTATTTATTCATATTTGCTGTATCTGTTGTTGAATTTTTCACACAAATTATACTCTAGAAAGTGACATGGCCTTGTGTATATCACACATAGTATGAATAAAACCACTTTGGTTTTATAAAGAAATAAAGCTTTAATGTAATGTGGATGAACATGTGATCAAACTCAAGTAATCAAATCCAAGTCCTGTCATCAAGAAAAAAAATCTGATCCTAAAACCAAACAGGGCCAGAAAACCTCTCAGAAGTCTCCACCTGCCCTAACTGCCAACGCCTGTCAGTACCAACCCCCAGCTGATGTCAGGTATCAAAAATCCAACATATTTGTTGCATACACCTGTACTTTACAGCTGAATTCCAGGAAAACCACCCCAAACTCAGCCGGAGCAGAGCCAATCAAGCAGTTTGCTCCTGGTGAAGCTCTGATGAGCCCTTGGGTGCTGGGTTGCTGTGAGTCTGAATGGGCCTTTTCTGGTTTTAGTGAATACATATTTTCATTTGAAGCCACTGCAAGAATTATTTCATGCTGAAAACAAGCATTTGTGGATCTCATAAACAAACAGTGTAAATAAAGAAGCCAGCCTTCAAGTGTGACTTTGTTCTAGAGAAATATTAAATGCAGTGCATCACACACACACTCACAGTCACTCTTCCCACCCCACTTAATTTACACTTTTTTTTATTTGCAGGCTTTTAAAAAAGTATTACCCAGCATAGCACAATTTGCCATCAAACCAAAAGGAAAAAAATATAACCCAATACTTCACTCAGAGGTTGGAAATGCTGCAGACAGAAATTGTTAAGTCCTTAACATATCAATCCAGAGTTGTATAATTCACATCCAGAGCTGCTAGCAAGTCACAGGGGGGGTGACTTAATATGCTCCCCAAAGTCCATTATGTTATCCATATCCAGGAAGATAGCTGTGCCAGGGCTTTCTTGAATCAAAGCAATGTCCACCATTCTTCAACTGTGAGCCTGCTGAGATTTTTTTTTTCACAGTTTTTGGCAAATAGATATCTGGCTCTAGTACATGCCAGATTGATGCACTTTGTGACTGATCCCTTAATAATATTCAAGTCTCCTAGCCCCAGAACACAAAAGCTCAGCAACTGCACAGATATCTACCTCCAATATTTTTGCTGATATGAAAAAAAAAATCCTATTATCTCTCTCTCCCAAAATGTACTCCTTCTCTTGTGCTAGACCTCACAATTTTAAATATGGAGGGTTTTGGCTTTCATATAGTCTAGTGACAAACAGATTTGTTTTCAGTTTTAGCAAATGTAGAGAGAGACTACAAGTGAAAGACAGAAAGAGAGAGGGAGGGTGGAGGAGAGAATATCTGTGAGTTTTACACTTGGGGGCCACATTGCATCTGTGCAATATTTTCTAATACATGTATCATATTAAGATGCCCTGCATGACTTCAGGGCTTCCTTTATCATACACAGCTATTACTCTTAAGCCAAACCTGCGTGTGGAGCTGTTTTCTAACTCTGATTAATAATTCCAAGGATATCATTGCTAAAAACATTAACAATCACCTATTGTAAATAAAATGTTTTTTAGAAACCAGAAGCTAAAAGTAAACATCCCAGTGGCCTTCATTTCTAATGTTTTTATTGCTACAGCCCTGTGAGACTCAATAGAAGGAACTATTTCATAACATTGTCCTGCTGTATAATGCTCTTTAGTTACAATATCATGATATATTAATACATATCTACACTTCAGTCTTCAGCAGTTTCTTTCATCTGAACAGATGAGATCTGAGCCACATTTTTTCCCAGTCTTTTTTGATTTTTGGACCCCTACAAATTTCCAGTGAAAAGTATAGCCCCCTTTAGCATTTCCATATGCAGAGATTGCTCCATAGCATCTGCAAACCCACTCTCCTTAACCTTTTATTAATAAAGGTAGCAGGAGTCTGTAGGTCACAGACTGAAAACATTTTCTAAGACCTTACAAGTTAATTAAAGTACAAACCCCTCACCCATTCGACCAGCAACACCTCAAATTTGCAAAGGTGCTAGAAAGGGGACAGAGAGGATCATTGTCTTCCCAAGAACAGCCCCATAGATGGAAACTCCACCTGGGCCACTGAATTTCCAGCTTCACTGTTAACCTTCATTCTTCTTGGGCAGCAGTAGATCTGTCAGTGTAAACAGTGGATACAGAGATCTGCAGATTTGAGGGCTTCTTGCAAAGGAGGCCACTAAGCCTTGTTTCTTCACAAGTAAGATTTTGCTATATTTTCAGTATACTACCAAGGCTTTTTAAAGTGTCATCAAGCTTTTCCCCCTGTATTTGGATGATATAAAAATCACACCCTAGATGTTGTGGGATTTTTCTTCTTCTTTTTTTTTTTCTTATTTTTCTTTTTTTTTTCCTTTGTTTTGGTTTTGATATAGTGCTTGTTTGTAATATATGAAGAAGACTTAAAAATTGTAGTCAAAGCTATTTCTTCACTGCTTGTTTGCATTGCTAGTATAGGTCTTATCTTTCACAGCAGACTACATTGCCACTGGAGTTCTAAAAAAGAATAGCAGGACTACCCATTAAGTGAAGATCAGAAGTAGAACAAATTGGGAAGCCACTTTTCATGGAACTGTAAAAATCCTCTGGTTTTGCTTATTTGCTCTTAACTATAACCTTGTGAAATACGCAACTGAGATTAAATCATTGTCAAAGTTTCAGCCCTTGTGCCCTTCCATCAGGACGTGTGAGACTTCCCCCTGCACATTCTGAGATAAGTCTGCACTATTTTTGTTAGAATAGTTCATGCATTTAGAGCGACTTGTTCCAGCACAGATAAGGCAAGTGGTGCTTCATGATGTACGAGCTGGTCCTGCTGAAGTGTGTGTTACAACAGCTGAAGTATCACTTCCCTGTCTACACTGCCAGTTTGGAGTAAATTGGGAGATTCTATTTAAGCTTTTGTTAGAAAAACAAAACAAAATAAAATCTTACAAATCTTACAAACTCCAAGATGAACTCCTGCACAAAAATCCCCAAACTCTGCATAGGAGACCATTGGTATGTGGGACAATGGTGCATCTGAACATGTTTATTTCCTTTTTTTGTAATAAAATTGAGTTAAGAAAAAATTTAAAGAAAACCTAAAGGCAGTCAGCAGTATGTGCATTTTTTCCCTAATAATCCTTCCAGAGACTGTAAGTGCAAGGCATATAATGTGATTTTAGCTGGAAAAGGAAAATGACTTGATATTTGTAGGTGGAAGAAGGGGTTCACAGACAGAGTAATCTGTGTGAGACCACTCCATTAGTAGCACTGAACAAGCAGTGGGGTGAGCAGTGGGACTTGGGCAGTCTGTTCTCCATGCACCTTTCCCCATGGATTCACTGCTCTCTGCCACCCACACTGCCCTTTCCCTATGGACCTTCCCTCCCATGGGTGCTAAGCCGGACTTCTCTAACAGTCATTAAATTGGAGGACATAAATATTGTTGATGTCTCCATCTCCTGTCACATTCAGCTGAAGTTAATCTATGGTTACAAATGCTACAGCATGATGAGGTGAGCTGCTTTTCTCCAGGAAGCCAAGATAAAAGAGGTGAGATTGTCAGCCAACAAAACTAGGGAAAGTTAAACTTCATATATCTCTCTGATGAAAAACAAGCATAATAAATCTTTCAGAAAGTAAAACAAAACAAGGGCGCTCTATGTTGTTAAGAGAAGCAAATCCAGAAGGATTTTACAGAAACTTCTATGAGTTCTGGTCAAAGCCATACTAGAATATCACGTATTCTATTGAATTAATGTTGGTTCCAGTTCAAGAGACTGTATCCCCAATGTCACGATCTTGGCATTTCTCTTAAAACCAGAGTTCCTAGATGTCTGTCTCTCAGAGTTTCTGTGCTTTCTTTATTAAAAAATGGAAATGTCTATCCATTAGAGTCCTTATGGTCAAGATTTCAACTACAGAATGTAAATAGGAGTGTACTGTAGAGTGGCTTTATACTCCAGACAATAAATTTAGAGTATACAAAGACATCTTCTGTTGGCAGCTAGTAACGTTTTCCTTCTAGAAAGTATCTTCATTAGAAGTGAAGTTCAGCTTGTAGGGATATAAATCTTTTCTGTGTAGTCTCTGCCAGTCCTGCAGGCACTGGCTGCAGTCAATGCAGTAAGTCAGGTACCGTAGCAAGGTGTGGCATTGCACAGTGGGGATGTTTTAGTCTAGCTGAGATAAGCTACTGTTTGGGCCTCTAGATTAATTTTCAGGCCACTCAGATGACCAACTTAAGGCCAGGAAAGACAAAATATTCTCTGATATGTTACTGTTGCAGAAAATCTTCAAATTTGTTTTCACTGCCTTATCCTGCAGTATGCAAAACACAAGCAGAGCCCTCTGCCTGCGGTGTCCCACTGCTGCCAGGGAGGAAAACGTGAAGGCAAGAGGAGCTGTTCAGTCATGGACCACAGAATGGCAGGAAAAGGAATGAAAGCTACTGGTGAGGAAAAGGCAATACAAGATGATACTCTTTTATAGTATTATATGGCTGGAACAAGAGGGAAATGAGTTTGAAATAGAATTGCGGTGCTCTTTTTTCCTTTTTTTTTCTTTTTTCCCCAGAGAGGGTAATGAACAATCACTGGAACAAAATTTGCCTGTGCTGGAAGGGGAGTTCTGACTTGAAATATTGAAAATCAGGTCAGATGTCTTTCTAAATGAAATATTGTAGCTCAGCTAGAAATGACAGACTCATGGCAGGAACCACTTGTTGAAATTCAATGACCTCTGTAATACAGGACCTCAGAGCTGAAGACCATAATCATCTCCTAAAAATCCTACTTTTATTTATTTGTATTAAAGTAGTGCTTAGATTCAAATAACAGCTGCTTGCAGAAACAACACCAAACAACCCCAAAATTCTTTAAAATATTGTTGTGCTAAATCAAAACGAACATTGCTATTTTCTGCTAAACTTTGTAAATGCACTTAGCAAAAATAGACAGTCATTGCCAAAAGAGCATATAATTTTCTAACATAAACAACTAGATTTGTGCACAGGAAGAATCTCATGGATTTTGGTAACAGATTCATGCACATATGACCTAATTGGTGGAACAGGATTTCTGGGCATATCAAGTACCTAAGGCACAGTAGAAGTTCCCTGCATGTCCTGAGGTGGCTATAGGAGGGCATTGACAACAGTTCTTATTTGTCCAGACAAGAAGAGCTTAAGGTCTGGTTCTGCAACCTTTTGATTATCCTCCCTAAGAGAGTGACAGTAGTTTGCCACTTGACAGGTTTGAAATCAGGAGGAAGAAAGGAATTTCATATTCTTACAAGATGGTAAATTGCTGCCTTGCCAACTTTCCTGTAATTGTCCTGTACTGCAACAGTCAGTGTTTCAGTTACAAATAATTTTGTTCTAGTGCCACAGGAAAGTATGCAAAATGGACTGCATGTGCTATTTTAGCTATGTTCTCCACTCCTGTCTGGACAAAGATTGCTTTAGGTCAGAGGGACAAAGAAGGCAAGCCTGAGGACAAATGTATTTTCATAACCATGGGCACAGTTTTCCCAGGTCTTTTGAACAGAGATTTCTCCAGTCTGGGCCAGCAAAGAAATCTAGAGGCCAATGTTATTCTGTCTATGTAATCTCTGCTTTCTTCTGCATTTCTTTTTGGCAAAAGCACTGTCTTAGTTCCCTGCCTTTGAGAAGGAAGCTAAGCTAAGCAGGCTGGCAAGGCACAGAAAGAAGATGGTGCCTCAGGCAAACAGCGGTGATGCCAATTCTACCACAATGCCTTGAATGCCAGATTACGCCTTCCCACGGATGTAGGAGATGTCCTAAGGGTGCTGTTGCCTGAAGAATTACAGTGGTTCTTGTACAACCATGAGTTGTTGAAAAAAAAGTGAATGGAGCAGGTGTAAATGATAGATTTGAGCTTCGGGTAAAATAGTGGGCAAAACACACTGGGTTTCTTCTTGGGAATGCAGGACCCACCTTTGTCCTTTGTGTCTCTCTAATTAAACAGAACAGTCTCCAGTGGAATTCTATATCTACCAAATGCCTTAAAATCCAAGCATGCTGCATTTTCTGTGGGACAGAGGCTGATCACAATTTTCTATGTCTTTTGGTTTGAAATTGCAACCTTCTTTCTGATCTCTCCCCTGTAAAACAGAGCTCTGTAGGATTAGGGTCCTTGGATGGAAAGCTAATGGATCCAGAGAGCCAAGGTGGAAGCGCAGGAGAGCAGCTCCCTGGCTTACCTTTTTCAGAGGCAAGCTGTACGAGGAAGAAAGTAAGTCAAGAAAGACTGACTTGAAGAACCAGAGCAGAAAGATCCTGAGACCTTTCTCTTCTTTTCTAGCAGCTGGAGGATGTTTGGAATTACTCCTGTAAATTATCCCCCTTACCTATGCCTCCTGTAACGCCTGCAGGTCCATCTCGTCTGTTCCTAGGGATCCTGCATTAAGTAAGGACAGGGAGCTCAGAAAACAGCTCCACTGGAGTTAATTGCAATATTTCAGGCTGTAAGAAGTTTCCCAGAAAGGATCTTGTTCCAGAGTGCCTGACAACTGCATCTCTCCAGAGACACCATCTAGAGGCACCAGCAATAGACAGAGCCTCTGATGCAATAAGTCTTGGGAGGACTCCTGAGACACAGGGAAAGCACTTGATGTTGCTGCTATCCTGATTGTTTTGGATAGCTCATTGTCACCTAATTGTGCTGTAGGAAGGTCTGTCCATTCCCTCCTGCCTGCTCATTTCTGCCCTCAGGCTATGTAAACGCTGAATGTGCCTGAAACAACAGCCAACCACAAAGTCTCCAGTGCCACTCTTTTGGTATGCACTAGCTCAGATTCCTTGTTGCAAGAAAAACCTCTGTCTGCTGATAAATGGCAGCATATTTTACAAAAAGAGACTGCTCTGCTCCTTCAGCAGGGCTCTGTCTATCTCCTTGGCTGACTTGAAACTGCTTGATGTATCTGGGAGGCCTTTGCCAAATGAGGAAGAAAAAAAAAAAGAAGACATATGCTTCAGGAGCTGGAGGAAGAAAAGGAAAGACCAAAACAAGTTTTAAAGCAGAATTATTAATCAGAAAATTATTTGTTAGGAAATAGTAAAATACAGTAAATATCTCTATTATAAATGGCCTGGTCAAGCTATTGGAATACTCTCAAGGAAGTTAAGAAGGATTTTCCTGAGAGCCCTTTTACTTTGTTTATGAATTAATAGATCAACTATTAATTAATATGATTGTAAGTTTCAAGTGTCAGGAGCTTGTTTGCACATGCAGTGGCATAGAGGTGGCTCTGAGCAAAATATTGATAACAACTGCTTCTGTGGAGGAAAACCCCTACATTCCTGTAGTTTTCTGTAAAATGAAAATCTGCCTTTGGTGGCTCCTGAGAGGAGTGCACTTCATGTGGACATGTGGTTCCAGCCCACAGACTTTCCTGGGCTTTGGGCTGGGTGTTCAACTCTGGCTTTGCAGGAAATGCAGTACTCATTCACTTCCTAGCCTAAATTAAAACTTCCTGTCTTAGCCCAAAATGACCTCCTCTTGGTCACCCTTACTAACTGCATTTAGGATGGTGGCCATAGGCTGCTCTGAAGATCTGAGGTATCTGGGACAGAAAAACACGGTGCCAGAGACATGGTGGTACACTGAAGAACATGAAATGTAAGTGGACTGATTTGGAGAAAAAACTGAGGCACGAGGGAATGCACTGACTTGCCTGTGCTCTGAAGAGTAGAAATACATGAGAATCTATGTGAAGGAGCAGCACAAATATATGGAAACAGGAGAAAAATATACAGAAACAGGAGACAGAGACGGGCTGATTGGGAGCTTGAGGGCAGCCCAGTAAGGGTAACACGGTGATGGGTTTGTTACAGATCATCTGATTAAGGTGACAAAGTCAATCATGTCTTTATACAATTAGAAGTCTCCAGATAACAGTACACAGTGCTATTGGGAAAATTTTACGTCTCTGACTTCAGCTGAAAGACCAAAACTGTGGGACAAAATAGGGTTGGAAAGCCTGTGGAGTTTGTTGATGAAAACTTCGTAACACAGACGGTGTTCTTCTTCACAGGAGTGAAGAAGAACAGCAGAGCACAAACCTGAGGCTTCAGGAGAGGAAACTTCAGCACTCAAGTTAGGACATTACAGTCTGAATAGGCAGACAATTGGATGCATACAAGATAGTTTGGATGACCGAACTCAAAGAATGGTGATTATGGCCTGAAGCCCTGCTTATCAATGGCAGGTGCAGCACTAACGGGACCTATCCCAGGGCCTGTCCTCTTTGGCATTTGCAACAATTACCTGAAGGAGGTCTCATAACATTTGCAGAGGACATCAAATTGGACAGTCCAATTAATATGCTGTAGGGCAGAGCTGCTGTCCCCTGGGACCTGGAGAGGCTGGAGGAATGAGCCAACAGGAACATTATGAAATTCAGAAAGAATAAATGCAAAGTCCTAACTCACAGTTTTCTCATTTCTGTCCTTGAAGGCTTTTGAAACCTGACTGAACAAACCCCTCAACAAATGGATCTGAATTGAGAGCTAAAACATGTTTTGGGCAGGAGGCTGGAGTGAAGGCGTCTTCACATCCCTTCCAACACGAGTGGTTCTGTGATTGCTTGGTACGATCAAATAATCTTATGCTGTTGAACTTGATTGTTTTAAGAAGTTACTACCCCTGTGCTGACTATTGTCATCCATCAGCCAGAATCCCTGCAGCTGGAATGCAGCTGGCGCATGTTCATGTTCCTAGACCATTGCAAAACTAATCCCTTTTACCTCATATTGCAACAGACTACAAATGCATACACAGCTAATTACTGTGTGTCAGTTGAAAGGGCAGTTCTTTCTGGCCCAGGGCATGCTTGGGGCTTTCAGCTTGCTGGGTTCCTTGCCTACCACCATCTGCTCTCAGCCATGGTTCACCTACAACACCACCCTCACTGACACTGCATTAGTGCAAGCCAAATTATTACCACTGTATTTTCTGCATTACCATAATATGCACAAATTCTGGTGAGGGACCAGCAAAACCACCAAGAAAAAGAAGGCTCTTGCTCCAAAGCACTGACTGACTGCACAAGTGGGTGCTAGAGGCAGCAGGCAGAAGAAAGGGCCCAGGGAACCAGCCGGGCAGGGGTCTGCAAGCTCAGCCAGTGACATCTGGTCCTTCAATGCCAACCTGTATTCCTTAGACAGTGGAAGCACACTGCATTTGGCTAGGGCTTGGTGTGTGCCTGCGAGCGCATGCAGACATTATAGACCCCTACACTCACCCTTCCTGTGAAATTAGAGTGTTTTACAATGGTCTGCTTTGGTTGTTTTGGAAAACAGAGACACACAAATACAAATTTAAGGCGATTGGTTTCAAAGTGTCTACTTGTAACTAACCACGGCTAAACTTGCTGGTTTCACTTACTTGTTTGTGTTTGGGGTATTAGATACAGTCTGAGGCCATGGGCAGCTATATGGGTGCACCATATCTCTGCTGCACAAATAAATCAAACTAAAGCAGCCCAGTTCTTGTAGACTGACATTAGGATAAGTATATCTTAAGAAAGTTCTTATTCAGACTTGGCTTCAGGCAATAAAACGTCATAGATGTATAACTCTAGCGAGTGAAATTTCTAGGGAGCAAATTAGGCTAAAAACATCTTCTAGAGACAGCTAGAAAGGAATCAGACACCACCAGAAAATAAGGCAAGTTATGCAGTAAATGTTTCATTTATTGGATTTCTTCCATTACTATTAGGGTTAAAAGATGGGTTGTCAATAAAAATGGTATATTTATGGAGGCTCCGTATTTCAGAAGCCTATTTCTTGTCATTCACTCCTATAGTGCTTGATATCACCTCATGATAAAGTGTGAATAATCCCTGCATGAATGCATATTTCTACCCATTAACGATTTTATTATTTGACAGAATTATCTCTAACAAAAGCAAGTGGTACAGCTGTGGTTTAGGTGCTAAAAGGGAGGGATGTTCCTACTGAGCAATAGGCATGACTTGGGAAGCAGAGCATGGATTGAGAGCCATTAGGCTGTGTTATGAGCTTGAAAAACAATGCATGCAGTTTTTTGGAATTAATTTTCCAATGTTTCTCCATCAAATGAAGATAGAAAGTCCTCCTTTATCTAGTAGCACACAGTGACCTGGTCAGTATGTGTGACATCTAAAGCCACAAAGAAATCTGGCAGTAGCACCAGATCTGGCTGTTTGTTGATATTTTCCTGTTTAATAGGTTTCTTGAATTTTCACGTGTGCTTGTTTCAGTCAATGCAAATGACTGCAGACAGGAGCCATGGTTTCTGTGTTTTCATGCTGTCATTTCATCTGCCCTAGAAAAAATTTCCTCTCTTTGCTAACTCTGGAAGAGCCAGTACTGGTAAGACACTAGGCAGATGTGTTTGCTTCCAGTTATTGGAACCTTTTCAATATTGATTTTTTTTTTTTTTTTTTTTTTTTTGACATTCAGAGCAGATTTAATGATCCAAGATTATTTGTAAACATGCAGATTTCTTTGAGCTGTAGACTCAAATCCCAGCCTGGTCAACCAAAATCCTTTTATCTTTTCAAAATAAATAATTTGAGATTTACACATTGCAACCTACATTGGGACCTCTTGGACAAGACCGTGAAACCATATTCACACCAAATATGTAAACATTAGCCAGGAGATCCAGCTGGCATTTAGCAGGCCATATTTCTCCAATAAAGGCTTGGGCCTTTGGTGAGACATTCAAGACTCCAAAACATTCTTCATAAAACAGTAAATTTCCTTGGCTGCCCCATGTCAACCTCTTCCCTCTTCAGTTCATTGCACTGTGAGCTGTGAGGTGAACCTCACGTGCTTTTTCACTGCTGCCGTTCTACTGCAGGAGTGTCAGGACCAAACTGTTGGGCCAAAGTGTAAAATGGTGACGCCGTTGTCGGTCACCAAGCCCCACAGCTCAGCATTTGGTACAATTGTACCAAGTGGTGAGGGTTACAAAAGCTTGGAGAAAAGCACTTCCACTTCTTCATCTGTGCTAGAGGTCAGCTTTGGCAAGAAAGACATCTCCTGAATGGGGAGCACCTGGCTTTGTCTCTCCAGCTGTCACTTAAAATTGGGTATTCAAACAATAAGCTGCATTTCGTGACATGGACTAGCTTGAATTTTTTATTCTATTTTTTAATATTGCGCTTCTTTCACTGTTAAACACTATACTTTTTTTTTTTTTTAAATCCAAGGTACCATCTGAGAACCTACCACTCAACAGCTGCTATTGACCTCTGGAGAGCTCTCACTTCCCTGACTGTGAAACAAATTGCTACATAAGGAGAAATGATACAAATCACATGCACAAGCTATCCAAAGTGACTTGTACTACCTTCATTAAACCGGGTTGGTTCAGCAACCATCTACAATCCTTGGACTTCACAACCACACTAGCTCTGGGCTGCAGTTTGAAAACGAAGTTTGCAGAAGGAAGAACTTGATGAAAACTCGAGAGCAGTTTCCTGGCCCTTCACGGGACTCCTCTGAATCCACCATGGAGGCAAAACCCCAGCTGCAAAAATGTGCCCAGAAAACACCTTCCACAGTGGGGGCACAGTCCTTCCAGAGCCACCTTCCACACCCAGGACACCACTGGCACTGGGGCAAACAACACTGAGCTCCCTTCTAGCAGCACTTACTCGTGTGAGCAACACTGCTTGCACGAGCAGCCCGGGTGTGGCATCACCTCCACAAGTCACCTGTCAGGGATGTGACTCACCCCTGTGAGCCTCTACAGGATCAGGCCCTTCTTCTACAACCAGCTTTGGGCAACAACCGGCTCGGTCCTGCACACTAACTTTCGATGGTGCTTACTAAGTAGTTAGCAGCTACGCTGGGACTGAAGCAAAAGCATGCTTGTTTAAAGAAAAATCCATAGCAGATTGTAAAAAGATCTTGGAAAAACAAAACAAAACTGTGCAACTGTTTTTGTTCATTTGGATCAAATTATAGCACATGGCCCTGCAAAATAAATAGGAGTCTGTCACATTTGTATTTCTAATCTCACATTGTTTTGGGATATAAAGGCATTTAAAATCAAGGAGCAAACAAAAATGGAGAATATTTGTTAAGGCGTCAGTCTGCAAGGCACTAGTTTGCAGAGACAGTAAGTACATAATCAGGGGTAAATGGGGAGTGTGCATGCCCACAGACAGTTATTTAGTACAATTTCTGAAAGTAAAAAGCAAGTTAGTCAAAACACCAGTGGAAAAAGAAACTGTTCAATGCATTTGTACATTGGGTTAACAGTGAAGTATTTCATTAGTCATGTTTTCACTTGGTGTCTTAAAATAATCCCTTTTCTGTCTCCATATTCCCACTTAGACATTGTTCACAGACTTATTTATTTATGAAGTCTGAAGGTTAGTCCCTACCTGCTGAGACTAATTAGCCCTGTTCTTTGTGTCCTATGCAATCCTGTCTGATTAAATGTACACATTTGTTTTACTTCTTTTCATGCTTCCTTTCACTCTACTTCTGCTTTAGTGATTAATATTAAAGTTGTAAGTTGCAGTGATTTTTTTATTTCTATTTTGTCTGCATCTTTCCCTTTAGTATGCAAATTTCTATGTGAACTTTTTAATGCCTGAGAATTTGTGTTAGCCTTGTCGATCTCTGTATTATTATTTTTATTATTCTTTTTATAGAAGACAGTTTAGCTGAAACCCCCAAACTCTCTAAATATTGCATGACAAATTGGCTTTGTTTTGGAAACCCTATGTGCTGAATGACCCTTAGCATGAGCAGCAGGTTAGATTTCTGGAGGAATGTTTGGATTATTTAGTACAGCCTGTCCCTTGCTTTCAAACACCATTTCCATTAGGCAATTTACTAATTCCCATTGAAATTACTGTCTCCCCCCGCCCCCCTCCCCACTCCCCTCCTTTTGTTCCTTGCCCATGTTAAAGTTTCCAATTGACTCGTCCATTGTTACAATTTGTCACTGCTGGAAGATCAATTTGTTTCCCCTTCCCCTCGCCACGTTAGGTTCGGGGCACAGATGCGGGTTCTCGCCTCCGCAGGACTCCGCTCCCCGTTTTGCTGCCGTGCCCCCGCAGCCCCGGCCGGACCGCGGACCCCCCTTCTCTCGGATCCCCCCCCAGCAGCGGGATGTTTACGCCACCACAACTTTTCACTTCTGAAGTCTGGGAGTCCTTGATTCTCCGTCCTGCCATGCTAATTAACTTCTTAGCAGTCACATTCCTTTTCCTCCTCTCTCTCTCTTTTTTTTTTTTTTTTTTTTTTTACATCAAGGACCAGAAAACATTATGCCTTACTATAAGATAATTTGGAAATATCTGATCTTCAGCGAGTGATCTCACACATTTTCATCCTGCGTGTTATAACCATAATAAATGCAAAGACCAAGTGCTGCTAAAAAAAAAAAAAAAAGGCTTTTACTATATTCCAGTGTTTATTATGATTGGAGTTTCTTACCTCCAACGAGTGGCATGAAAAATGTTAACGGTTTAAAAAAAGCACCCACCGCACCACCCTGCCGTCACATGTACCCAAATAATAAGGGCACACAAACATCCTTCAGGAGAACCCGGGCTGCGGGGGGATGATATGTTTATTAATGTCCAGAATGTAAAAGTTGGCGCTCCCGGAGCGCGGAGTCAGGGACACCCGTTCGAGTGTTTTTCCCCTCGCTCCCCCCGTCCCGCAGCTCTGAGCTACGGCGCACAATTTTTAAATTTTTTTTTTTTTTTTTTTTTTTTTGGCCAACCTCTCCCCCCCTCCCTTTGCGTGCCGGCCCCCCCAGCGGCGCCCCCGCCCCCGCTGCCCTCCCCTCGCGCTCCCGCTCCCATGCCAAAAAGGATCATTGTTAGTTTCCTACTTCCCCCACCCTCCTCCTCCTCCCCCTCCCGCGCCCCAGACCTGTTTATTTATGCAGACGTCACCGGGGAGCCCCCGCCCTCTCCTGCATCTCATTAAGTGCCTGGTGTGTTTCTCGCTCCCTGTCAATAATCCCGGATCCCAGACTTCTCCGTTCCTCCGGATTTCGATCCCCCTTTTTCTATCTGTCAATCAGCGCCGCCTTTGAACTGAAAAGCTCTCAGTCCAACTTCAACTCACTCAAACCCGAGCGGCACAGGGTCCCCATATCCGCGGCGACTGCCCCCCCGTCACAGCTGACTTCTGGGCTTGGTTTGTTGCATTATTTTTTTTTTTAACCCCCCTCCCCCCCGCGCTGCTCCCCCCTCCCCACGGTTTATATATTTTTTATTATTATTAATTTTTCCGCGAGTGCGTGCGCGGGTGTGCGTGTGCGCGCAGTGCACGCCGAGCAGCTCCCGGGAAGAAAGAAAGAGAAAATCCCGAAGAAGGAAAGGAAGAAGCCTAAAGTCACTGGTGCAAAGGAGCAAAGAAGAGACATTTCCCTCCCCTCCTCCTCCCTCTTTTCCCCTCCCCAGGAGGAAAGAGAAGGGGAAAAAAAAGAAACTTTCACCTTGGACTCTTCTTTTTTTGGTGCAAACTTTCCCCCCCCCCTCTTCTTTTTCCTTTTTCCCCCCCATTCCCCTCCTTTTTTTTTTTCTTTTGTTTTTCCCCTTCCCCTTTTTGCAAAATTGCTGCTGGTGGGGTGAAGCAGGAGGAAAATGCCGCAGCTGAACGGCGGTGGAGGGGACGACCTGGGCGCCAACGATGAACTGATCTCTTTCAAAGACGAAGGGGAGCAGGAGGAGAAGATCTCCGAGAACTCCTCGGCGGAGAGGGATTTAGCTGATGTCAAGTCGTCTCTCGTCAATGAATCAGAAACGAATCAAAACAGCTCCTCAGACTCGGAGGTACGGGGGAAGCCCCCCGCGGGGCCGTTTCGGGGCGGCGGGCGGGCGGGCGGGGGCCGCGCTGTGCCCGGGGCCGCGCCGGGGCCGGGGCCGCCGCGCCGGGTCCCGCTCCCGCCGGCGCCCAACTTTCTCCGCGGCACCAACTTGTAACGATGCCTTCTGTTTTGTTCTGTTTGTCTCCCCTTCCACCTTCTCCCCGCACCTCTCCCTTCTTTTTCGCCTTTCATTCCTCCTCTTCTCCCTTCTCCCCCCCACGCCCCCAAAAACATCCTCCCCGCTCCAATCGCCCCCTTCCCCAACTGCCCCACGCCGACCCCCGGCTCGCTCCCAGGCGGAGCGGCGGCCCCCGCCTCGGTCCGAAACTTTCAGAGATAAATCCCGGGAAAGTTTAGAGGAAGGTGAGTACGCGGGCCCGGCCGGCACCGCCGCCCGCCCCGCACCGCCGCCCCTCCGCCGGGCGCCCGGCTCCTCTTTTGGGGACACTTGCTAAAAAAACTTTTCCTTCCCCCCTTCTCCTCCCTTCTCTTCCCCCTGTTGCCCCCTTCCTTCCCCGCTCCCGCTCGTGTCTCCCCGCCATGTTAGCTGCGAAGAGGCAAGATGGAGGGTTGTTTAAGGGCCCACCATACCCGGGTTATCCCTTTATAATGATCCCCGACCTCAGCAGCCCGTATCTGCCCAATGGATCGCTCTCTCCGACGGCGAGAACGGTAAGTGCCTTTTTTTTTTTTCTTCCCCCCTCTCTTTGCTCTCCCACCCCCCCGCTCCCTGCCCGGCTCCCGCCGCCGCCGCGCTCCCGGTGCCCCGCTCGCCCCGGCCCTGCCGCCGCCCCCTCCCCCGCGCCGCAAACTTTCCAAACTCCGCGGGCCGCGCCGGGAGGGGATTGTTTACACTTCGCCGTATTCCTTTTTATTTTTTTTCCCCTCGTTTATTTCTTGTCTCTTTCTTATTTGTTGTTATTTTTCTTGTTACTTTCAGTTTTGTGGACGATTTTTTTTTTTGAGCCCTTGTAACCTCCGCTGCGAGGGGGGGTGGGGAAGGAAAAAAAGCAAACAAATTCCAAACAACACCTATTTGAGCCTCAAAACAAAACTGGAAACAAATTTTTAAAAACCCAAGAAGTTTGGGTTTGGGGTTATTTTCACACCCCCCCCCCCCCCCGCCCCTTTCCCTTCTCTCCCATCTCCTCTCCCCTTCCTTGGGGAGGGGAGTTATTTTCTCCCGGCCGAGCCTGCGATCCGCTCCTCCAAACTCCTCGTTTTCCATGGTGATCCGTCGCCTTCTGCCCTCCTCCGTGGCGGCTGGGCCGGCTCCCCCTCCCCTTTCCTCCCCCTTAACCCTCTCCTGCCCTCGCCCGCCCCGGCCTGCGGGAGCGGCGATTTCATTGTGCCCCTCCGGGCCGCGGGTGCCGCGAGTTGTGCCCGGGCTCAGCCCGCTCCGGCCGGCCCGATCCGCGCCCCGCGGCGTGCGGGGGCCGAGCGCGCTGCCCTGCCCGCCGGGGCCGGGCCCGGGAGCGGCTCCGTCCCGCTGCGGAGCGGGGGGAGCCGCGCTCGGGGCGCAGGGCTGAGTCCGGAAACAACTCGCCTGGCTTGGCTCTGGCAGCAGCAACAGCAGCGCAAAAAATAATCAGACAAGTCGAGCAAAATTCCTCTTGGAAGTATGCTGGCAGGAAAACAGTTTGCTGAAAGCGTCCGGTTTTTTGTTGTTGGGTTTTTTTGCCTTTTTTTTTTTTTTTTTTTTTTACCCCCAGCTCGGGGTTCACTAGCAGGGGTGCAGGTTTGCGTGTGCCTGCAGCTAGAGCGAGGTTTAGCCCAGATCCCAGGAAACTTTGGGGTCTGCTGGTGGGTTTGTAGTCCCAGCTGTTTTCCCCGCTCGTAATGTCACCCACGGTGTGCTCTACTCTGACATCAGATTTCTCAAGTGTCACCTTTCCTTTCCTTTTTTAAAGAGTTTAAAAAATTTTTCATTTTGAATGGGTAAATCCACTGGGACTTCCAAACACCACGGATTCCTACCGATGGCTTTAGCGTTGCTGTTTTGTTTCTTCTGGGTGTTTCTGAGTCTGAAGCGTTCCCACCATCACCATGTGTGTTTATACACTTTTTTTTTTCCTTGTGGTAACACGAGATAGCGATTTACAATAATAGATCTACTGTTGGGTAGATGTTGAAGCCGTACTAATGACTGAGGGCTTGGACAACTTCAGTATATCAGATCTACAAGTGTTTTAAAGCATTAAAATATTAAACATCGGGTCAGTCTTGTTTTCACTTAGTAAAACGTCAGTAGACACAGATTAGTAAATGTAGAGTGACAGGGAGGTTGAGAGGAAGGTTTTCTGACTTTGCATATGTTTAGGGCTGTGGCAGAGTTTTATTTTGGAAGCTTGTGAGGTTCTTTTTGTGAGGAGGTGATTTCTGGGACAGTAGCAGAGGGGTGACTGCAGTTTGCAATTGTAATGATGGGGAGGGGAATTCAGGGGCTGAATGCATTATATTTTTTCTTTTGAATATGGTCGCCCACATGTATATGGATGATGGTGATAAATTCCAAATTCCATAAGTACCGGAATCCAGATGGCAAAACAATCTTTGTTCCAAATCACTTTGTTACGAATTGTGAAGCTTTGTGTTCCTTTTTTTTTCCCCTCGTTTTTTACCTTCAATGCATTCCACTGCTCCAAGTGCTGGCTAATCGGAAGCACACCTCTGCTGCCTTTTTCTTAAAGCATTTTTTTTACAACAGCTCCAGCTCTTTTTTCCTCATTACCTTTATTACAGATCCCTTTTCCCTTAGCATGTGGGGTAGGATCCTTCAGCAGTTAGCTCTCCTGGAGCATTGCTCCCCTTGCTCCCCCACCGTTAAAAAAGGCCTCCATAGGAATGCTGGGTTCCTGTGAATTAAAGGTGCTGTACAAAAGCTTACAGGTTGGTTTATTGTTGGTATAGCAGGTGGCCTGCTTGTGTTATCAGATGAATTCTGAAAGGATATTTCCACACTCAATAGGCAATTTTCTTATTTCCACATCCAGGCTCCAGCAACCTTCTCCTATCTTCTTAACCTTATTCTTTCACATTCCGTATGCTTGTTTGTTTGCCTGCCACTTAATTATAGCCAGGAAAAATTAAAGTTGTTTATTTAGGCCTGAGAACAGAATATTATAAAGATTCAGCGGGATAGCTGTTGTCTGTCACACACTATTTTTAGGTGGATTCTAGTTCTCTGCTGTACCAGCTTTCAATTCCAGATGAACTAGATCTTTCTCTTTGATTTTATTTTATTTTTAAATATGCGTTGGAAAGGTATAGATGGTTCTGCATAATTACGAATTTTATTTTTATTTATGTAGTTTTTCCTGGAGCCATATTTGTTGAGTGTCAGAGCATGCAAGGTAAAGAGGTGATGCAGATACGTAGCAAAAATTGTTTTTCTTTTCCTTTTGCTGTTGTACAGTCTTAAAAGTCTGTGGGTGTGGTTTTTTTGTTGTGGTTTTTTTTTTTCCTGGAATTTTTTTTTTGTTGCTTTATTTGGGGGTGGAGTGGGATTATTGTGTTTTTTAAATGTACCTGTAATTGTCTGTTCAAGAGCAAACTTGTGGGCAGCAATTTCTCCTTTACTGCTTCAGGAATGTGAAGAATTATGAAGCATCATAAAATCTGCTTATGAGGAGTAATCTTTTCTCAAGGATAATGCTTTAAATACTGCAAAATCTTTATCAAGGTTGATAGGAATAATTTTATTTTTACAAATCAAAGATTTTTTTGCATGCTAACCTTGCTATTGATAGAATACTGTGGTGTGCTTATGAGAATAGATGTTATTAAGTAGAGGTCTAGTCAAATAGTGATGAAGTGACGCATCTGAGAGCACCAGTTCCATCCCTGCACTTGTGGAGGGACTGGGCTGGCTGCATGTTATGGATAATAAAGGAGACTGTTTTCCTTTCAGAGTTGGAAAACATAGAAGTGGTGTACTTGATTTTTAGCTTAAATTTGGAGCTTGGTTAATGCTTTTGGTAAGCAAATAGATGCAGTGTAATGTGAGAAAGCCCTGCTGGCGGATGCTCTTATTTTTACTAGTGCTGTTGCATCTTCCTTTCCCTAAGTTGTTGCTGGCTGAGTGGGACTGTAGGGATAAGCTTATGTTTGGCCCCGAAGTTTGGGAGTTTGGAATAGCTGTGGGGGAGAGCAGCCCTATCGCCTTGATTTTTATGTTTAGGAGGAAACACTTTTTGTTAATTGCCTTGAGAAATTGACGGTTTTCTTTATCTACTGAATCAAACAATGTAATCCTTCGCAATACAAAAGCTTTAGTCCTTGGGGTGTGAAGGGTTAATGGTGGTCCTTTTTTTTTCCCCTCCCTCCAATTGTTTTGACAACACTTTTCAAAGTGTGACATTCCAAGCCCTTGCAATACAATGTAATATTACTGTAATTACACAGGTCATTACATTTTAAATAGAGAACAATAAAATGCTTATCGCCCTGAAAAAGAACAGGTGTTCTTGCCCTTCTTTGGTGTTTATGCTAATTGTTTTTCATCTCCTTCAGAAATATTTATGGCCGGAGTGTTAAGGTTTCAGTCTCGCTGTGACAATATTAATTCTTTACTAATCTTTATGGTTGAGGTTTAATGTCTGCAGTATGGATTATAGTATTAATGTCCACCAACTAGTTTAATAATGTAGATACAACTTAATATGTCAGCACTTTGGTACTTTATGATACAGAGCTATTCAGTGGAGAGTGAATTATTTGCTTTGTTTAAAAAAAAAATGAATGGACATGCTTTTAATAAAGTTTCTGGACTTGTGTAAAAACAAGCTGTTAAATAAGAACTGATGATCCTGTGGTGTAAATCAAATGGAGCCTCCATAAAAGAAACTTTCCTCGTGCTTAATTAGGTAGATTGCTGAATCACTCTGCTATAGCATTAGCATAGCTGGTATACAGTGGCAAACAGACTGTGTTTGTTAACTTCCTTGCAGTAAAGAAGCTGATTTATTTTTAATGCTATGCTTTTTTTCTTTTTTATTTTTCTTTCTTCTTTTTCCTTTTTTTATTTTTTTCCTTGATAAGATTTTATTCTGGAGCAAATGCTGCATTGCTTACTCCATCAGTTTCTCTTCAGGGGGCTATGAAAATTAGTTAGAGAAAAGTTTCATGTTTCTGGGACCTTGCAAAACAATATAATGCAGTACTGTTACTTGAGTGTACAGGATAATTGCAGGACTGCACTTCATTAAAAATAATATTTGCTTTGGAAATCGAACAATTTTAATAGGTGCACCAGTGGCTGATCTGGAGTGAAAAAAATACAGTAGATGCCTTTCCAGGTTTTTTGAATGCATTCATACAGCGACTGAGGATGTTGAATAGGGTGGTGTGGTTTATTTTTTCCCTTCTTCCCCTTCATTTTTTGTTCAAGTAAGTATGTGCTGATTTGTCAGCTGAAGATGGAGGGGGGGAAGGAATATGTTGCAGCTTTCACTGGCGCTTGTAAACCAGAATGTAGGTAAAAATGTTTTAAATTTGTCAGGACTTTCATGAGTGGGCCCCAAAATCAGATAAAAAATGTGGTGTAGAGAAACAGGACAGCTGCAGATTTTTTGTGTGGACGTGTGTTTCTGTACCATGACTAAAAACTCTAAGGACCTTTTCCCAGCTGTCTGGGAGTTATGTGGAAGTTGGATTATTGGCAGTTAAGCATGAGACAACCTGGATTTAGCAAATGCTCTCCTACACAGGAAGCAGATGACATTATCCTGGGGGAAGGGAGGAGATCCTTCTCCAGGCACAGCCTGGGGGGAGACGCCTGCTCCCCCCAGCCTCAGAGCAGCCAAAAATGAGGGCTGGAGATAGGCACGTAGAAATATAACAGCGGTCAGGTTGTCAGCTTGGGTTTTTTTCAGGGCTTTTTGGTGAAATCAGACACTTTCCTTGCACATTGGGGCTGTTGTGAGAAGTTCTGCTTTGCAGGGAGTTGTGAGGTTTGGGGGGATGTTTAAAGCTGTGTTCCCTGGGTGTCTCCTTAGTCCCATGTCCTGGCAAATATGTAAGCAAGCCTTAAAACTTTGACTTTTAATTGGGCACATTTGTGAAGGAAATGGTTAATTTTACAACCAAAGGCAAACTTGCACCTCGACAGGTCTGCTGAAAGAAATGTGCCACAGTCGTTTGCTGGCAAGCACGGCAGGGTCATAAATCCACGGGGTTTATTTACAGCCTATAACACTTACGAATGTTAAGATATTTGACGCCACGCTGGCCTTATAATATCCAAGGTCCACAGACACTGGCAGTGGGTCAAATTTCTTTCACTAATTATAAGCAATGAGAGATGAAGTGTGGTGCTGGGGGTGTGTGGGGGAGATATGGAAATCCTTTCTCTCCCCACCTAAAAGCGAAGGATATTTCTGCCGCTCCTCCCAACTGCTGGTTTATGTTTGTGCTGTTTTTTTGTTACGTAGGCTCCGAAGTTTATAATTAACGCTTGTGGTGCTGTAGAGGCTGGGCAGTGGGTGATGCAGCCAGGATGAAGGAGGGGAGAAGTTTAGCACAGCTCGTGTCCTTTACAGAGGTCTCAGCAGTATTGTGCAGTATTTCCTAGATACCGGCACAAGCAAACATTTAAAGACAGATGACACCTGGAAATGTCCTTTAATTTTCTCACACACCGCTGAGGTGGGGGCGAAAGAAAATCTGCCTCGGGTTTTGTGCAGAAGGAGGATGCTTGGAAATACAGATATTAGACTGGTTTGTGTGTACAAAACAGGGCCTCTTAGAAAGCAGCAAAAGCCCACGTTAAGGGAAAACATGCGCTGAATGAATGAAGATGTTGAGGTCAGAGGCAGTTTTTAGGGGAGAAGCCCTGTGTCCTGCTGGAAGGGACAATGTGGGATGGACGTGTAGGTCAGCGTGGAGGGGAGCAGGGGGACGTGCACGGGGTGGTGTTTTGGGAGGGGTTAACTGGGGGGAGGCACTGCGAGAGCAGGGGGGCCACTGGAGAGTAATTGGAGGACAAAGGAGGGATGTTGGAGCGGGAGGAGAAATTGTAGAAACTTGGGGGGGGGGGGGCGGGGGGGAAACGCCAGTATTTGAATGGATGGTTGGAGGGGAAGCTTGGGATCTAGGGATTGACTCTTAAGTGTCAGGAGAGTCTGGGGCCCGAGAAGAAACAGTGCTTGGCTCAGCGGAGCTCCTTGTTCTCGGCTCACTCCCCATTACACACGCTTTGCTGGAGTGGACAGTCAGATTTGAAGTGCTGCTGTCCTGTCTGTGCTTGGGTGTGTGTGTGTGTGTTTTAACAAGATAATGTGATTACTCAAATATGCCTAGGTGTTACTTTTAGCTTCAATTTCTCCAGCAGTTGATTTCAGGTTCCCCCTAGGTTACTGTTGTGCTTGGAGACTAATTTAACAAAAAGACAGGGTTATGTGTGTGGTGGAAAGCTGCACTCCTTTAGCCATATGTTTTTCTTCTAGAGCCATGTAAAGCCTGACTTAAAAAAAAAAAAAAAAGACGGGGCTGTCAATTCGGCTCTTCCACAAATAGCTGTACAGTTTTGTTGAAGGTTTTATGCATTTCCCTAATCAATGGAGCGCTGTGACTTATTAGCCCCCAGGGACAGATCCAAATCCCCCAGCACTGCTCTGCAAAGCTGGTGTGGTATCGTACCTTTTTAACAGGTTATCAACAAGGATGTTCCTCTCATTCCCAAGATGCCTCCCACCCCCTCCAGCATCTCCCCCCTGTGATTCTTTCCGGCAAAAATCTGTTCAGTCTCACGCCTTTGTTTTAGGTTGGCTAAACCCTCGACCCTTATTCTTTGTGGGGTCACGCTCAGGCAACTGGGCAGTGCTGAATGAGTTAAGTCGCTGGCTGAAGTTTGGCTTCATGCAACTAAATTTGAGGCCTGGTAGGCATTAGCAGGGCACAGCACATTTACAGAGCTTAATTAGTACGCGCTGTAATTGTTCATGGTCTGCCAGAAGGAGTAATGTTCAGGAAAAGTGGAGTCGTTCTTCTGCAGTCTTTAGTTTTAAAACGATAAATCACTTGCATATTTGTGCAGTGATTCAAATGGAGCTGAGACCTCTCCATCTCAACATGTGGTAAATTGTAAAGTCAATGAATTGCAGATGTAGGGTACAGCAGATTCTCTAAGAAAATGCAGAATGAATGGGAACGGGCGATGCTATAAATACGTACTGAGAAGATAACTGGATTTCAGCTTGCTGTGCCAAATATGATAAAATAAAGATATTAGAAATTTTGTTCTAAATGTATTTATTTTAAACATCTTTAAACTAAGTGTAGGGGTACCATGTTACTTCACTTAATGAGGTTTTTATTAATGTTCCAGAACAATGGGTTTCATATGGAAATGCGCGTGATAGCCATATTAATATAAATTAATTCATCATGGGTAATACTGTAGCTGTTACTGGAGGAGTTTATAGTGCTGGGACACTTTAAAGTGTGGCTGCAGCAACTTACAAGAAATGTTGTGGTAGAGGATGCCTCTATATCCTAGTTGAGGGAGGTACTAGGATTGCTATGTATCTCACCATAGCATTTTGTATCTGCCTGTGATTCCTTCCACCTTCAGAGAGACTTTGGGTGCAGTAATCCAACAGCCTAGAGCCTATTTTAAAAAGGCAAAACACAAACAAAACTGTGCTGTATAGATTGACATCATAAATGCTTCATATTGTTTCTTTTGCTTTTTTTTTTTCAATGCGGAGAATGTGTGTCACTCTTACTGCTGTGAAATCTTGTCTTCCTTGGGCTTGGTCCAAGATCCATTGAAGTCAGTGGAAAAAAGGCTTCTATTAATAACGAAGGGCTTTGCATCAGGCCCCGTGTGTCTTGAACCAATGGCCAAGTTCTTCAAAAGTGGATGAAGGCATTGAGAATGCCAAGCTCAACTAAATATGATATTGATGTATAGCTCCTTCATCATAGTCTTTTGCTCCTGGAGGAGGGCGGGTGGGGGAAGTCAAGTTACATTTCCAGTGGTGCGTTCTTGAATGAGCTCCTGCTTCTGCAGTATTTCCCACAGAAGTGTGGAGCACCCTGGCAGGATCAGGGTTGGGTCCGAGGCTGTGCTGCATGTCAGTTCTGCTTTTCTAATATGAGTAGGTGGATTTGTATGGAAGTTGTAAAAGTTAATGATTGTTCTCTGACTCATATGCTGCTGGCTTCAGCAAAGAAGAAATGATGACAGGAAAATGATAGAAATTATAGGAGCCAAGTAGGCTTTGAGTGGAGAATGGATTTATGTTGTTTGAAATGCCTTTGCTGCTTGGTGAAGGAAGTGCAAGGAGGGAGAAGATGGGAGGGCAATTTCTTTTTTGGGTCAGATGTTTTGGGTAACAAACTCCTGCAGGCATTCAGCTAGGGAGTGAGGCTGAATTCAGGAGGAGCTCTTGTTGGACCATTTGTGCTTCCTACTGGACACAATTAGTCCTGCCTAACTGTTCTCCCCTCTTGGCAGAACAGGTTTTAGTGCCCTAGGCTCCATGGGAATTACAATTGCATGCCTATGGCTGCCAAGTGTGAATATATAAATGTGCTCAACTTGTGTGTATCTCACAGCTTTGTAGGTCTTTCCAAACTATCTGTGGCATGAAAGATGCTGTATACAACAAAATCATTCTCTTCTGTTTAATTCACTACTGGTGGTGATGCAGCAGAGACACCAAAAAAAAAAAAAAAGAAGGAAAAAGAAACAGTCCAAAAGGAGGATGTGGGAAGTAATAAAGTAATAGAAATTGCCAATCTTAAAATACTGCAAAAGGACATTCTGGGGAATATGAGAGATTCTTGGATGTTGATACAATAGAAGCAAATTGCCCTATTTTAAGAAAAGGAAAAATAGAGCAAGAAAAGGTGGAGGCGTACCTCTTGGAGCACATCCGAACTCCCACAGGAGTCAGTGACTCCTTAAATGATGATCTGGAAAAGTCTGAGACTATAGGCTTTTCTGTTCTGGAGAAAAGCTGCTACATTGATTCCTGTTTTTAACTGATAGTAATATTTAATAAAGGTTCTCTTGGAACTGCTTTAAACCCTAGCCTGAATAATTTTAACTTGGTTAAATGAGTGAACTGGTTTGGGAGCATAGACAGTAAGAGGTTTGCATTGGTTTAATTAGATTTAAGAGATTTATAAAAGCAGGACCACTACTCTGACATAGGCAAGGTCTGGAAGTCGGCGTATAGAGGATGCATTGATCTACACCCAGGCTGAACAGACAGCTATTGAAACTGCTCTATTATAAATGTTTGCCAATATTAAAGACTCCAAGGGAAGGGATGACCTTGAATGAACACATCAGAAGAATAAGATGGCAGTCAGTGTTTCTGTCTTTGTTTTCTATGGGGCATTTGCAGGAAGGTTTTCTCCCTTTCCAGACAGACAACTATAATCTGTAACTCCTCTGAAAGTTCTTTGAGATTTTTATTATTATTAACCAAATGTCTCAGTTTACTTCAATCCCTGTTACAATCCCATGGGATTTTTATTAATTCTTAAACTACATCATAAAATGTAGCTTAAATAATGTCTGTGTAAATTAAAAGAGTTACTTACAGGATCTAGTCACAAACATAACTGCTGCATTGGTCACAAACCATTGTGTAAAGAGTATCCACAGAGCTTATTTTATCTGGATAGCAGCTAAATATCTTTACAATCCCTAGGGTTATTAAAGGCCAAGTGCTTGGTGTATGTAGTTAGTTTATTTTCCCTTGTATTCTGTTGCTCGACTAATACTTGAAAGTACTTTGTTTTTAATTTCATAAAAGTGAAATTAAATTTAATAAATATGGAATGAAAGAGTGAAAAGTAGAACCTGGGTGTCAGCGGGTGGTTGTAAATGGGAAGTAGTAAGTTGCTGTGCTGCTGGTGTGCCCAAATGTGGGCATTGGACTGGCTACACAGGTACATCTGTGTATATGCATGCGATGTATATTATCCTTGAACACATTCTTGGTTATCAGGTGTCTATTCAATTTTAATTGACAATATGAGATTCCTGTGGTTGCTCTGTGCACAGATTGCCTTGGGGCTCTACAGGGTTTGTGGGAAGAAAAGCCTTGACAAGTTTCCATTAAGCCCTGAATCAGGCAGTTGGAAAAGAGGAGAATGAAAGGAGCTGAAAAGAGGGACAACTTGTTAGTGTTGCATTCTGCGTTTGCAACGAGAAACCTCTTTTAGACAAGAGTGGTTCTCAGGCCAAGAATTTCAAACTCGCGGAGAAACCTGTCCAGAGCACAAAAGTTGTTTGAACGGGGTGCAGAATTGTCACAGTAATTAGAGCAATCTCCGTTTACTGAGTGGCAGCCTTTATAAAGGACAGGGGATAAAGGGTTCAAATTCATCTTTCTCTCTCCGATTCACTTCTGATGAACTGCCTCTGTGTATGTATGTGTATATGAAGGAGTGTGTGTGTGTGGCCACATTTTCAGCTACTCATCATTTGATTGTCCCTGTTTAAAAAGAAGGACTTAGGTTTCTTCTTCCTGCCTTCAATGGCATTTTTAGGCATTTTGCTTTTATTTTTATTTTATTTTTTGTTGGTTGGTTGTTTTTTGTTTTTTTTTTTTTTTTTTTTTTTGGTGCTGTCATTTGATTTACCAGAATAAGAGGATGCCTGGGAAAATGCACTTGTACTGTGGCAGAGAGGGGTCCCCAAATATTTCTCAGTTGATTTCTGCTCTTAGTCGTGCCTGTTTGACTCTTAGGAGCAGCCCCATTATTTTTAAAAGGATTACTTGTGGAAGCAAGAAAAGTGAATGGGTAAGGCTTGGGCCCTTAAAGTTTATTCTCTTGCTGCTGCAAGGTCTGTCCAGAACTACTGAATCAGCTGGAGTTTTGCCATTGCTCTTATTAGGAGAAGGATCAGGCCCGTGGATTACACGAGACTGAGTCTTGTGAACAAGCCAAATAAAACTGTTAAAATCAGGATTGTTTTTGTGCACGATGCAGGAGTGTCTGGAGGACTCGGTCTGGGCTCCTCTTGGTCAGCCACTGCACAGATAAAAATGGGAGTGAATGAGTGAGTGAGCAGTGTGGGTGTTCTTGCCCAAGGAAGAACATGTGACTGCTGAATTTCCTGTATGCCTTTGCTTCTAAAGAAAAGAAAATACCAAGATCCTTGAGTTTAAGTAATCATCCTGGGTGTAATGTTGGTAATTTCGATTCCATTTAAATAGGCTGCTTAGGTCCTGTGATTGCCTTTTATTTGTTATCCCCAAAACAATGTAGAATCTCTAAGGTTTGGAGCTGGCAACCTTGGCTAATTTACTTAATCATTTAATCAGTGTTATGTTTCTCGCCTTCATTCCCCTCTACATCTGAATGCAGAGGGAGGGACAGAGGAGCCATTTAGGCTGATGTCTTCAGCCTGTCTGGTGTTTCTCTGTGTCACATTGCCTTGAAGGCCTCTGGGCATGGCTGGTCAGGTGTTTGTGGGCACCCTGAGTGCTGTGTGTCTCCTCCCCTCTTCTCTTCTGGAGACCTGGGATCAGCCAGCAAATGTGCTGAATTCCTGAGGTATGGATGGACCAGGGAGTAAAGGAAGATCTTGTTGCTGATTATGGATACAATTTTTACAGTCATGACTATTTAACAATGTATCTCAGAGATCATGTGTTCTTGTGTATTTGATTTTTTTTTTCCCTTCATCCCTCTTCAATTACTTTCCACTTAATGGTGGTGATGAAGAATTTGGCTGGATCTCTTATGTTTTAGCAAAAATCAGCCTTCTTTTTCACATAGCTGTACCCTAACATTAAAAATGATAAAAAAATTACTTGTCTTGCAGCTTGCATTTCAAAAATGTCTATTAATGTTCAGCAGCATGTGCTCCTCTAGTTGCCTCATCTGTGAGCATGGTGTGTGAACATGGCAGGGCTTTCTGATCATGGGGAAGCTGCCTTGGAGTAGCAAAGAGGAGTTGCGAGACGTCAGTTTTCCTGGAAGCAATGCTGAATTGCTTCTGTTGGAGCACAGAGTGGGGTTTGTGTGTTGGACAATGCCATAGTCAGGTTGAACAGTGTCTCCATTTTTAGATGGTGCTATTTTGTCTCAACTATTGATGGTTTGCAGACCAATTGTGATGTCTACCATCCTGAAAGAGTACCAGTGTGGTACTAATTGTACCAGGACCAATTGTTGTTGAGAATGTACTTGTTGCAAATGATGGACCTCTCTCAAACGTGGCTTTCTCAGTCTTAGCCCTTGTCCATTATTTTCTCAGCTGGCAATTAATTTCTTGATTTGGTAACTTGTCAGTAGTGGGCATATCTTCAGTGTTAAGTTCTCTGTAGTAATTCTGCATCACTGAGGTGTAATTGCTGGCCCTATAGAGTCATCAATCTCATTTGTTTGCCAGCTGGATAACATTTCCCATTAGACTGTTGTGACTAAGTTATCCATCACAACAAAGCCCAACCAGGCCTACAGTCCATGTCCTGGCTGTGGCTTGGTGCATGGAGAAAGAGGGCTGGAGGAAGCTGATTTGAAGTGGTGGTTGCAAGCCAGAGCTCATGACAGCAACAGAAAGCTTTTATTTGATTTTACAGTTGTGTAAAATCCAGCTCAGCCTGGAAGAGCAGCTGTAAAGTTTAGTTCAGGTGGCAACACAAAGCAACTGATGTCCTTGTTGTGTGACATTTCCTCAGTCCTGCTTTTCTGCCTGGCCCTGTTTTGCTTCTCTGCCTGCTGTTGGAGTTGTTTCTGACTGGAGAAGCAGTTTGGAGGTGCTTCCCTTCCTGGGAGCTGGTGGTGCAAAGCTCTGGTCCTGCACATGCTCTGGACTTGTCTCCATACCAGCTCTCTGAGGAATTGTCTTCATCCCAGCTGGGTCTGTGCTTTTGGCCTTGTAGGATCATGGCCTAAGTGATCCCATGAGGAAGTTTATGAAGTTTATTTTGGATGCAAAATACTTTGTGGAGCAGGGAGAATGCTAAAGAGAATACTGAAAAAATGGTGCAAATGAGAAGCAACTTCTTCATTTATACTCGGTGCTATTGCTCTGGTTTGTGGATCTAAGTAGAAAATGGGCAGTATTTGGAAATCTCCTGAGTTTCCTGCCAGCATCTGCACATGCCTCAATACCTTTGAAATTTGATTTTGTCAGTTTTTTTTTCCCTGCTACTTGAATATGTTTGTTGATGCCACAAGGAGTGAGCTGAAGTCTCACTTTTTTTTTCTTTTTTTTTTCTCTGCTATTGGAATTGTTTGTTAAATTCTAATTACAGGGCTTGTTCTACACCTGTACAAACCCACAGCCATTGTTAAGGGAATAATTTGAGGACAATGGGGTTAACGCAGGTGTACACAAGTGCAGAATTTGGATTGCAAAGTCTTTTTTATTACTCTGTGTGCATAAGAAAGAGAAAAGAATTCAGTTTAATTTTCTGATCCTAGAAAAATTTTGTAGGACAAGGATTTGGAGGAAGAGTAAATGGGGAGGGGAATAAATGTCTGGACATGTTCTGACACGGCACTGAATGCATATGAAATGGAAAGTTAAAAGGAAATAAACACTACACTCCTCTTTCCTCCCTACCTCACCCTCATACCACTTTCATGGAGTCACTTTCCAAGGTATAGCTGCACGAGGTGGTTGGTAATGATCTTGCACCCTGATTGTCTTCAGAGTGATCACATCTCAGCCTGAATGTTTGCGTGGAGCTGAGGTGCTGGGACACTGTGGTGGTTTGTGGTGCCAGCAATCACCAACCCCAGCTGCAGCAATCACCAACCCCAACTGATACCATCAGCAAGTTGCATTAGGTCTGTGTTCACGTGGGTATGCTGTGTTTGGTAGGAGCTCAGTCAAGGCAGTTGGGATATGTGGCTCCCAAGATGATTTTCCTCTGAAGCTGAAGGTGTGTGTAGTTTCCAAAGGTGATTTGCTGTCTCATGCCTGCAGAGTCACCTTCAGAGATGGCAAGAACATCGAAACAGCCAGGAGCATGAAGTGCTAGTCCCTAGTGTTGATACACAGTTGTGTGTAACTTCCTGGTTATCTGACAGATATTTTTGGGTAGTTCCAGTAATGGCTAAAAGAGGTTCTTGCAGAATGAAAGCCAAGATCCATGTTCTTGCTATCAAAAGTGGTTGTAACTTGAGATTGGTTTCTTAGAGTTTCATCTTATTTCAGTTTCTTTCCTACTCTTGGGAGTTCCTCCAGGCACAGGTCAAACTTTCTCTATTACATTAAGTACTCTGTGCATTTGGGGTACAATAAACTAATAAGCAGGAATGATGGTTAGTGATTAGATAAATGTTCAGATCAGTTTATCCTCTCAGTAGTTCTCCTGTTAGAATTAATCCTCACTGCTACAAATAGGTTTGGTATTTGGCATTTCAGTTCATGTAGGAGGGGAGAAAAAGGCTGTTGCCTGTGAAATGGTTCAGAAGTGACTTGCTGTTCTTTTTCAAGGAGTAATAACTCAGCTGAGTAGCACAACAAGAGGCTCGGGTATGGGACTATTTGATCAAGAGAGAAATCAGTAGTTGCCGCTCTTGGTTATGCACCAAAGGAGTTGTGGTTGTACCTCTGCTTGGAGGAGGATGAGTTATCCTCCAAACAATGTCAGGCAGCCTGGCTTATACTGGGGAAACAATCAGAGTTCTTTATTAAAGGCTAATATGAAGCTACGGAAAGAAATATTTCTCATGATTTGAGGCTGTCTGGAAAGTGGCTAAAAATAGTCCTTCAGCAATGTGCCATGGTTTGAACCATTAGAGATACGTATTTTTCTTTGGTGGGTGTTGTAACCTTCTCCTGCCAAAGAGTGTAGTTGCAGTAGGATAATGTGTAGTGATTTGTCTTAAAACTTTAAGAAGATTAACCTCTGAATTGCAAACTGTTGAGGTGATCTTATTTCTGGCAGGTGGTGTAAGTTAGTAGTTATGGTGATTCTTTGCCTTTGCAGTTCTGTGGATTTTACTGAAACAAGTTAGTCTTGTTATCCAAGTAGATGGAGGAAATTAATTAAAAAAAATTAATGTTCTCTTTTTGTATAAACTGACCTAACAGAAGATGAAACTGGTGTTGGTTTGGCTTTCCTCAGTTGTTTACCAATATAGATTGCATTAGTTTCTGCTCTTTGCACCCATTTCTTTGTTACTTTCAGAGTTATGTACCTGCCTTGGAAGTTTGTATCTTTTGGCCCGTTCCATGCTGTATACAACAACAGCAACTAAATGACTTTTTGAGCTACTAAATGACTTTCTTTCTGCTACTGTAGTAAGGTTTGTCCCTTTACTGGAAATGCTTGAGCAGGCAAGGTGGGCACTGGGTGGCATCTTGTTCTCTCTGACCTGGACAAAGACTCAGGTCCAGTTTCAGCTGATTGTTCAGGGAAAAACCAGGGGAATGTGGCCTCCTGTGATGAATGGGCCTCCTGTGCTGAAAAAAGCCAAGGAGTGATGTCCTATTAGATGACAAAGCCACAGGAGCAGTTGTGTTGTTAACATGTGGTGTTATTTGAGTGCTTTTACAGCTTCAAGGAACACTGCCCACCCAAACTGAGGCCCAGATTTCAGATTTAATTTATACTTTTGGGCCTGCAGAGCCTGGCAGAGTGGTTCATCCAAGAATTGCAGTAGAAATACTTGGTTTTAATCAACTGAGCACATCAATGTAGTCATAGGTACCAACATCTTGTAACAGTTGGAAATGGGAGAGGAACTACCTCTGAACTAAAGTGAAGCTGGCTTTTTTGTAGTGTTTTGGATGGCTTAACAGCTACAAATTTATGAAGATATAATTAGCTACTTTTCAGGGTAATGGTTCATTTTCAGCATAAACTTCTCTTTAAAAGCTTCAATAAATGTTTGCAGATTTTATACAAGTAGTACTTAAAAACTGCTATAAGCCTTGAAAATATTTAAATACAGCTAATTATGAACCAGGGGTTTAGTACAGAAATCTGGAAGAGATTGATAGGAAACCATTAATATCTGTTATAAATTAAAATAGTGTGTTAATATCAACATCTATAATCTATGTAACACCAATATTTATACTATTATTTTAATACTGTTATATACATACATATTTAATATATGTAAACACACATGTATGTATTTTAAGTATATATTGAGATTTCTTTCTCTGCAAACTTGAGGTCATGGCAACATTTGGGGATCAAGTACATTATTATTTTCTAGTTGTTTTGGAGGATTATTTGTAGGGGAGGACCTGCCTGTCTGTGTGTGAGAACAAGCACTGCCATTAGGTGCTGTGCTCAGTGGACACTCTCTGTATGAATAAGCTGTGTGGTTTCCTCCAAATCACCTGAAATTAGGCCATTTGAAGACAGGACTGGCAGCATTGCTTGGCCATCTCAGGCCATGGGCATGACTCTGTGACTAGGCAGCATTGCTTTCTGACTCAAGGTTGTGAAGGTGGGTGCTTATGTGGGAGAACACAGGCACTTCTTACATAAGCAGAGATTAGTCCACTACACACATTCTTCTGGATTCGTGGTAAGCTGGGCTGTGCTCCTCCAAAGTCCTCCTTCAGCTGCAGTTACCATCACGCTGTGATCCACTGACAGCTGGAACTTCAGAGGTAGTTGGCTGCTGGGACTTGTCATGCACAGAAGTTGTCGACACTGTGGCTTGGTGCTGGCTTGTGGGACAACACAGCTTGGTGGTGACTTGGCCCTGTAGGACGGTCTGTGTGATGCTTTTGGATGTGCCCTGTGCCCAGGAGTTCTGTGTGCTCATGGTGGCTTCCCAGGGGTCATAGGGCAGCAGAGTGGTCCTGGCTGGGAAAATGCTGCTTGATTTGTTATTCCTTGAATAAATGTGTCCTTTAAGCCAAAGTGCTTGTGCTGTGTGTGCGTCCTGCTCTTGAGGGAAGTTGACACCCAGGGAGGATTGCCACAGCCCTGGGGAAGGGGACTGCACTGCAGGCTGAGCTTCAAGCTCAAGTTCAGTGCAGCCACAACCCTTTATGAGAGATCCTGATGGGCCCATGATATTTAGATATGCCTCTGGTAATATAATCAGCTGCCACCCACCACTCAGCTTCTAAGCTGATCCTAAAATAACCTTTGGTAGAATGACACATGTGAAGCTTCTCTCTGCTCCAGTTTAATCTCCTGTACACAGTCCCAGTGTAATGTTTATATGACAGTCATAAGGAAGGCTCTGTAGATGTATCCAGACCTTTTATGAGAGCATGACACGACATCATTTATCTCCCTTCTCCTTGACGTCCTTGTCTCTGCTTTCAGTTTTGAAATTAGAAGTGGTGTGGACCTGCCCCATCTCATGGATGGGGTGTGAGCTTCCACTTTTCCAACTTGCTGAGTGCTCAGTGTTCTTTCTGAGGACACATGGTTTGGACTTTCCCTTTTTTCCCCTGCTGATCTTTCACAAGAGTAACAAACCACGAACGGATGTTAATGGCTCCATGCATGGATTATATATATGTGTGCATATATAGGCTGTCTGGTTCCTGAGAAGACTTTATTGGCATAAATTTGGAATATTTACAAGTGGCAAATTCACTGGTGAGATTATGCAGCCCAGACTAAATGAGCTCTGAAGGGCATTTATAACACCTTCAGACAAACCAGCCTTTTTGTTTACAGCAAAGAGGTTTATATGTGTGTGTGTGCATGCATATATATATAATTTTAAATAAAAGTATGTGTCTCTGCCTTTTTTTCTTTCTCTGAAATACAGAAGTAGCATTAATATTTCTGCTGCTGGCTGTCCATAAAAAAACACAGCAACCCTGGAATGATAGGGGAGCTGTCATGTGAGTGCAGTGTGGGAATGTCTGCAATTAAGGCCACTTTTATAAAGTGACATTCCAAGGTGGTCGGCCAGGCCCCCTGGAAGCTCCTGAGGGACTGTAGGTAGTGGTGAGGTTTCCTGTGTGCTTTGCTGGGGTTTGAGGGGCATCTTCCCCAGCTGGGTGGTGAAATGCAGCTTCTTGGGCCAACCTTCGTAACGCTTTGGACTCGCAGTGCTCACAGAGGGCACACAAGAAATGTATCTTGAAATCCTTTGTTTTCTTTGGCCAACAGCTTGAGGGGCAAGAGGAGGAGGGTGGAAGAGCGGAGAGCAAAAAAATGCCCTTTTGTAGTAGATTGAAACAAAACAACATCCAAGAAACATTGGTAGTTTGAAAGCAGTTTGCAGGGTTTCTGTGTTAGAAGTAGTCCCAGCTGAGAGATGTTGCTGAGCAGAGTTCAAGCAAGGAGGCCAAAGGTGCAGCATAAATATAGTTTGTCAGATTGTTGCTGAAATAGATGAACATTATTCCACGCAACAATCATAACTACGTACATGGCATAAGTACAGTCATCGAGTGATGCCACAAAATACTTAATGGCTTGTAGTCATTGTGCCTTTTGACCTGGAAGGAAAAGAGTGTGATGTTCCTGTTCCTATTATAATCAGTGAGCCTTGCTATTGATCTGTGGGAGACAGTGAGTGCAGATGGATGGTGTGGGGTTAGCTGGGGGAATAAGCCGTTGATGGACTATTCTGTTTATTTAGCTTTGATGGTAGCACTGCACTTGGCACTCGCTTGCTTTGTGATTTTTAATGTATTGTCTTAGCTCCAAATGAATGTTTAACAAGGCTGCGCCTAGTAATTTTACAAGTAGCCTTAGGAATTCATTCATTCATTGTGTAAAAGCGTTCTGCACAAGAGCTGAACTGCTGGGAGAGGTGCGGAGAAGGTAGGGCACCCTGTCCAAGACACCTTTCTTGGCAGAGGAAGAGGGATGGATGTTCCTTGTCTGTAGGCCAACTTGCTTTAGAATGTATTTTTATTGGCTAATCAATATACAATAGAAATCCACTCCCTAGTCAATTTAAGCACCACTTAATTGAGAAATAAATGATAAACACATTATGCTTTGCTAGTAGAGAACATTTCAGGGTGATTATGGATGCTCTGCTAAATTTTTTGGCATCCCTTGAGTGAGGCTAATTGCCTTCCCTCAGGCCGGCTCCACAAGCTTGGGTCACATCCTGGCCTTGATGAAGCCGATGAGTTTTCTTATGGATTTTTTCCCTTTTCTTATGGATTTTTTTTTCAATTATTATTTTAAAGACGGCCATTGTATACCAGCCTTTATCTCTGGTCTTCTGCTTTCCCCTGAAAGCAGGACCTACTTTGACTGCTGGGTCTCTCTGCTTGGCTTTTGGCCAAAGCTGTTTGCACAGGGGTATGGAAGCACTCTGTCTCCAAATCGAGTCCCTCTGCGGTGCAGGGCTGGTTTGTTGAGGATTTTGCTGGGCCAAACCAGCAAATCTTAAAAGCTGTGATGGCCCTTTGGCTGGTCCTGTACCCTCTGCTCTTTCCAAGCAGCCTGACCTCAGCCTGGCTCCCCATGCCAGCTGCCTGAGCTCACCCACCGCAGGAGAGCGGTTCCAGCACAGTGATCCACGCTGCTCTGGGACAGGGCTCTGACTGCTCGGAAAAGCTGGATTTTTTTCAGATCCGGCCTCTTGCCAGCATGGTGCATGCCCTTCACCAGCCAGTGGAGTTAGCAGTCACAGTGGCTGGGTATCCATGAGCCCGTTAATGAGGCGCTGGACGCGGCAGCGCTGCGCCGGGCAGGAGCAGAGCAAGCTTTGTTTAATCAGCGTCTCAAGTCCAGTCTCCAGCTACGACAACTGATTTGCAACGGAAGCCGTCAGGACAGGCTGGGACACAAAAGCCTGAGGATGTGTTATTCTGCTTGGCTTTCAGGCTTTGTGCTGGCTGCTAGTGATAGCTGAGACCTATTAAATTTAAAAAAAAATTTACCACTTACTAGGTGCTCCACTCAGTTCCTGCTCCCTGTGTGGACTTTTGGCTGTGCTGGATCCAAGCACCATCAGCACCCATCTCCTTTTATGCCAGGATGAGATCCTGGCACCTGTGCTCCATGGCTGGAGCTGAGCCTGCTTGGTGATAGAGTAGGAAGTCTCCTCTTTTGAGGGATTATGACCTGGGAATGATCTCTCTGTTTCGGAAGAGTGAATAGATCTAAAACTCTGAGAAATTTTCCAGTTGTCTTCATAATTTCTTGGATGTTGGTGATGCTTCCTGGTACTATCTGAGCTTGAGTGTGTGGAACTTGTGGTCCCTGTTTGCTCCTGCAGGTATTCTCACAATTAAGGGGTTGCATTGCCCTTATTTCTGCCCTGTTCAGCCCCATGCTAGTTGAACAGGCTGTGTGCAATTTATAAATAAATATTTATTATTTTGAGCGATGACTGAGAGCGAGGGTATTTCCTGGCTGTGAATAGCTGGAAGAGTTGGAATCTGCTGGCTCTGGAGTGGCAGGCGATTCCGAAACCTGGAAGTCATTATAACTTTTTCTCTCTGTGACCCCTGCCCTTATCTCACGTGCACACCTGTGCCCTATTCCCATGCCAGCCTGGCAAAAATAAACACCCTGTTGAGATTGCTGCCCCCTCCACCATGCAGTGAGTGCCTGCCTTGCCCAGGGATACGAGTGGCTTGGTTGCCTTGTGGGTAAGGGTGATAAGGGTCTGCTCTGGGGACATTGCCCCATACCTCCAGCCTTCAGTGGGACAGGAGTAATGGTTGCAAAACTGGGTCCTGATTTCTTGCCAGAGTCTTGTCTGCTGCCACCACTTCCCTGCCCAGTGCTGGGGTCAAGTGCTGGGAATGTGGTCAAGATGTGACTTCTTTCTGCCTGTTAATTGTTTGGGATGTTGGGGCTTCTTCCTTCAGAGCTTGACAGGCACAGATCACCAGAGGATGGGCTTTGTGTGGGGATTGATGTCTGTGTGGTTTTGGAGTTTTCAGCTGGGTGCTCCTGAGATGTTGGGAAGCCCTCCAAGGGAATGACCTGTGGGATTGATGCCAACTCTACTTTCAGAAGTGACCTGAGACACTTGGAGCTGTTCCCGGTGTTCAGAATTATCCTGAAATACCAGCATGATGTAAAAAACAAATGCAGAATTGCTAAATGTATGTTGTCCAAAGATTTTTGTGATCTGTCGTAACTCTGCTTCAAAAAAAAAAAAAAAACCAAAAAAAAACCCAAGGAGAAAAAAACACCCCAAACCAACAAAACCCACAAAAAGCAAAAACCAGCCTTCCACAGAAAAACCCTGGTGGCCCTCTCATGATTTTCCTCAGCTGAGCATCAGGCCTGCTGAGTCTGATTTGCCTCCATCTATAAGGCATGCATCAGAATAATAAAAAAAGCTGAAAATGAAAGAAGTGCTTGTAATTTTTTGGGGAGGCAGTGATGGTATTAGAACAGAAAATGTGAACCAGAGACACAAAACACTGTAATTTTTTCTCAGAGCTTTGATTTGTATCTGACTTAAATTTTAGTGTAGAGATACAGAATGATGTTTTCCAGGTTCCAGTAAGGTTTTGCTGTATCTGCTTTCTATCTGTACAGAATTTCCTCTTGCCCCTTCCAGAAGGAGAATATTTTATATACCATTCCTTTAACTACTTTTTGATCGGCACTTAATCATCTTCTTTTACAATGTTTAGGTTAAAGAGATTTTTATGGTGTACTGGTATTGGCTTTGAAAATCTTTAGTCACTCATGTCTTTGTTGCTCATTAAGCACTTTTTAATTTTTAAACCAAGACTGCTATCTAAATGCTGGTTTCTTTCAGTGGAGATATTTTTCTAATTATTAAAGGCATTTCAACATTCTCAGCCAGCTAGCAAGATTTCTCATTTAAATGATGTACAGCAACTAGTATTGCATGTTAGTATGTAATTGCAGACAAAATGATATTGTGAAAAATCACTTAGAAAGGGTTTTTCTTTCTCTAAACCAGAAAGAATAAGAGGAAAAATAACCAAGGGATTAATCACATTTGTAGCTAATGCTATAGACACAGATGTACACGACTGTTTGAAATTATCAGTGCTTTGTTATAGACAACCCCATGTTTATGAAGAGACCTGAAAAACATGAATGTGTATTAGATTTATTTGGCCCTCAGAAAAGAATGTTTCTTTTAATCTGAAACAAGCTTTCTTGAACAGATTTGGAGAAGTAAATGATGTCTTGTCTAATTGGCAAAATCAGCCCTCCAAGAAATGCATGGTATTTTCAAACCCAGAGCTCATGACTTTGCCTGCAAATATTTTGAATGTTATTATGGGAGTTGAAGTATTTCACTAAAAACTGAGACTCAGGGGTGTTCTGTCCTCTCTTTCCCAGGACACAGAAGTGTGAAGCTAAAGCTTTCTTGTGCTGACTGCCCACCTTGAGAAGCTCATCTTCATTGATGCTCAGCTTTTTATAATTGCCCCTGGGGCAGTTATGGTGGGCTGTGGTTGTGGCACCCATCAGAAAATAGTCTCATTTTAGCCTCTGTCTAGACTTGCCTCTCTGCTTGAGTTTTCAGGGTGCAGAGTCAGGGCAGCTTGCACCTGTCTCACAGGGTGGGATTGAGTTTGGGTGAGGCTTGGGGCGCAGGTGAGATGAGAGGTGTTTCCAGGGCGCTGCTGCTGCCCTGCACAAGTGTGGGGCAGCCCCAGTCCTTCAGCCTTTGCCAGATGCAGTGGTGGAGCTGGAGGGCAGAGGAGCTTGCACCATCCTGCTCTGCCCAGGGCTCCTCCCCTGGGTCCTTGCTGGGAGATGGGAAGCTGGGTGTCAATCGCGTCCCAGCGTTTTCCTGGTGAGTATTTGTCGATTGAAATTGAGGAATTGTGAGCACAATTCATCTTAGCACACAGAGAGCAGCGGGTGCGAGCAGAGCTGACTGGGACCAGACATTGACATACGGGCCGTCATCAAACTAATTGTTGTTTGAATTACCTGTTATGATCCGATGACAAATCTGCTTCACTCCTGCCACTGGAGCAGAAAATGTAGCTTGAATTGGCGTGATGTTAGCAAGTGTAAACTGTACTTCAACAAGATGGATAAACCCAATTATGGGGCAGACCTGCAGAGAGAAAATCCATTTAAATCTCGTAATGTTAAGCAGAGCTGTGTTTAATTCATTTGGACCAATTTGGGAATGATGTATGAGTGTTGGTGAACATTAGTCAAAGGGAGAGGGCCGGAGAAAGAGATGCAGTGCTGAGGCAGGATGGCAGAGGAGAGCTGCACCATCTCAGTGGTTAGCACTAATGGCTGGGGAAGGCTAAAATGACAAAAAGATGTACTAACTGCTCGTACGAGAACAGCCCAGTGTAAATGAACCAATAAGAGAAACATATGGAGCAGAAAGAAGGTGTAGTATCTTTCTTAAAACTATTGATCTTTCCCATTGAGAAGGAAATATATATAAATTGAAAGCAGCATTTTGTCTGTTTATTTTTTTTTACTGACTGCCACAAGGTGTGAAGTGTTTTTTAAAATTATTTTTCTCCCAAACTTCTTTGGGTTTTTAAGATTTATTGAAATGCAAGGGAGGAGGCACGGTTTTTCTTTAATTTTTTTCTCATTAATTTTTCAAGAGCAGAGGGTAAGGACTGATCACTTCCTCATGGTCTTTTTTAGTCTTGTGATGGCTTTGTGGGATGTATTCAATGTGCGCTTATTCAGAGGTTTTCCAGCTACAGCTTTCAGTATTTTAAGAGAAAATTAAGAACCATATTGTGCAGGCAGAACGATTGATATATTCCAGAGGATGAGGGTGTTGTACAGTAATGGTCTAGGAAGCTATCACTGCTTATTTACTGGTGTAATACCCAAAATGTGTGCACTAGGCAGCTGTAAAAGGCCAGGAAAGATGCAAGTGAACAATCTCACAGAGGAATCACACTGGTAAGATGGAGAGGTTGAACAATGAATGTATTTGATTCTGTTCATGGTCCTCTGTAGGTTCCAGCAAAACTGACCCAGATCCATGTGTTCTGTCTCATTTTGGACCAAAAAAAACTCCAAACCATCTTTCCTTATGTTACTCATTTAAGGCCCTTGCCACAAAAATTAAAAGCCATGAATAAAGAGGCAGCATTCCTATTTGAATCCCTCTGTGCCTGTTCCTGCCTTGCTGGGCATCCCCTTGCTTCCCTCTCATTGTCACAATGCTCTGCTCAACTCCTGCAACTGGTGGTAACAAATAACCTGGGAGAAGGGAACCTCTCCCATGGTTATGGGTCTCCAAGTTGAGCTGTTGAGGTCAGCTAGTTATTTTGTGACATTTCTAGGGGTTGTTAAACCTAGGATTAAATAACCTGCTGCTGACACGTAAAATTGAGGACATTTTAATAATTCCTTATTTCTGGAACGCCAGAAAGCTCAGTGTAATAACAAAAGGTATTCTGCAGGACTTTATTAAATAAAACACCGAGCAAAGAGTTGGTCTTCATTTTCAGTCATCTATACTTCAAAGCTTATTAATTTTGCAAGGCATGATTTCATTTTGATATCTGTTAAATCTGAGCTATTGAAAATATTTTCAAACAGTTTTATTTCTGTGCCTGGGACTCTGAATGAGTGGCACTTCATTGTAATGAAGACAGATCCATCAGCCTTTTTGGGAAGGCTGGTAGGCTGTGTTCCTGTCTTGTCCTGAAAGTCCATTTAGCCTCGGTGAAAACAAGCTAAGAAAGCCTGCTCTGAGAGGATCAAAGGAATTGAGCTCCAAGCTGTTTAAAAGGCCTAGGACATAGTGGTGCTGGCAGAAAGGTGTTTTATTCCTTTTTCTGGATGTAGCCGTGTGGTGATGGCAACAGGAGCAGTATGATTCCCTGTGAGCTGTGGCACTGAGGTGTACCAGTGCTACTTAGAAGGGTCTGTGTGTAGGTAGCTCCTTCTGGAGAGCCTGAAGAATCTGTATTAAAATGACAATGTATAACATGCTGTGAGTGTCACACGAGCTTGTTTCTGGCACTGTCACAGTGGGCGAGCCCCGTCACTCACCCCTCCCCTCGCTGTGGGATCAGCAGGGACAGCTAAAAAGCTCTGGGGACTTCATGGTAGCTACTCTTACATTGTCAACACTTCCTCTTGTAATCCCTGCTCTGAGAATAACCAAATATTCAGACTTAGCAACTGTTTTTCCTGCCTAGTAACTTCATCTCTCACAATGTCTGCCTTTGAGAATGTGTCTGGATTGCCCAGTGACCCACTCGGTGAGACTTTGTGTATTTTCTTTTTTCCCTGTGTGGATCATTCTTTTTTTTAGGTCCCAAAAAACTGGCTCACCAGCTGCTGTGATTTGGAATTGCTTAATACTTTAAAAAAATTATAAAATAGCTTTTACTTGTTAAAAAAACCCTGAAACAAAAGCTTGAAGTGCAAACAAGAGGAATTGAAGGCCTTTTGGTGTCTTGAGATGTGTTCACGTGTCACAGGAATGTTGGGTTCATTCTTAATTAAAAGGTCGCTGTTTGTTTAATGAGGTGACCGCAGGATCTTAGATGCTGACACGGGAGTCACTCTTGGTTTGGAGAGCATAGGTCATATGGAATGTGTGTGTTATAGGGATGCAGTGCACATCCTGCCTCTGTCCTTTAAGGAACAGCATTCAGCTGATAAGGATCTTGGACGTGGTGTTGTTTAAAATGGGAGGAAAGATGCAGAAGTTGTTGAACCCGAAGGGCTGAGATGGCTCCTGACTGTTACAGACAATTTTGTTTGTCCTTTGGCCTGGTTGTCTCTGCCTCAGTTTGCCCGTCTATAAAATGGGAGTAGCACTGCTTACCTAATGCTTAGCCTAAGGCATAAGGTCATATTCTCTGTGTTTTGGAAAATAGTGCTGTCTTTCAAGAGTTAAAGTAAAGAAGAGCTGGATGAAATGAAAGAACTGTTTTGTTTGGGTTTTTTGTTTTTGGTGTATTTTTAAATTTTTTTTAATGTGCTCTTCCCTTGAAGCTCTCTTCCTTTTGACTTCTGTCCAAAATCATATGTAAAAACATAAGCTGTTGATTGATTAAGCCAGATGACAGTTTGTCATGATGGGAGCTGTGTATTTGGATTTCTCTTTTCTGTCCTACCAGATGCTGATTGTGTTCAATAATTATGAATATGAAAGAATTTTCATTATGGCATTGTGGTTTCATGTTCTCAGAAGTGTTTGGACTGGGGTAGCCATGAGAAGCCAGATTGCATGATACGTTTCAGGCTTTGTTTCTCCCTGACCACATGCACATTTCTTTCTTTTTTTTTTTTTTTTCCTCTCCTCTTAAAGTCTGAGTAAAAGTTGTATTGATTATAGCAATCTCATGGAAAATCCCACTCCAAAGACAATTTTGCTGAACAGTGATTCCCACCCCCTTACTCCCTATGCTACCATACTTTACTCCTGCTATTATAGTGGGTCTATAATCCCACCAAAAATTACAGAAAATGAATATATAAGGCTTGGGCCAAATACAACACCAAGGACTCATCTTCTTTTGCTTACAATCCTGTGCTCACACAAAATACTTCTCCTTGAGATTGTTTGAAGCATTTAAATAGATTCTACCATTTCTAAGAGCTGTTTCAGAGCAAACTGCTGATCTTGTAATTTTTAGATGTTAAACTCCCATTTTTATAATTTATTTGATAATGATTATAATGTTTATTTTTAATGGTGATGAACTATTACTCTAGCAAGTCAGCTTTTATAAGCTGCCTGTAACCAAATCTCAGCAACAGGGCTGTGAATTTTTCCTCAACAACTTTGTGAACTTCAAAGTCTGTTTGGAAATGTGTGATGCTGTGATTATTTGTTGATGGTTTTTATTTTTTCCTAACAAGAAACAAGCAGAATGGGAAAAGAAAAAAATTCCACACTAATATCACAACATGTCAGGGAATAGAATGGTGAAGAGCTCTAGCAACAGCATCAACTTTCATTTGCTGCTTGTATTTAGTGACTGTTTTCCCATCTTTTGACTTTTCTGGTAAACAGCATTTTTCAAAGTGTAGAAGAAAAGCATGTTTTAAGCATACAGGGTGGGCTGGGTAGGCTTGTTGGAAACCCTGTGCTTCATTTTTTTGGGAAAAGTTTAATCTAGCTAGCATGAATATTATAAGACAGCTTTTTGCATATATCATGTTTCCAGGTATTTATAAAAAATCTGTATTAACTTACATTTTTGCATGCTATCGAGTGATGGAAATGTGTATTACATAAGGAATTGAGGGTTTTGTTGTGTGTTTGTTTTCTTCTTTTTTTTATTTTCCAATCAGTATGCAAAATAATGGTTGCATTGGTGTGCAAATTGAGGGGAAGCAAATGAATTGGTTTTCTGTGAAAAACCACAAGCAGAGTACACGGGGTTTTGATTTCTGCTTTAGTGGTTCTGTTATCGTTGTTATTTACAGCAAGAGTGGCTTTTTATCTTTGAGTTTCTGCTCTTTCGCCTACTTTGCAATTGAGTTCTTGGTTTTGTGGTTTTTATCAGCAATATTCAGCCTGGCTTCCAGAGTTCTTAATTTTGCTGTTTGCAAGTCCCATTTCTAGCTAGATCTTTAAGGTAGATAAGTAGGAAAAGTGCTTGAGAATTACTGTAAGGTAAAATTCCTCTCCTTGACCGTGACAAACTGGATGGAGACAGAGCACCTCACTTTCAGGAAAGCTACCTAAGGACAGGTCTGACTGAAACTGCTTGAGCCATTTCACTCTGAAAGTGGTTGAAGAGCTGTTTCTCTCAGAACCATGTCCGTGTCTAACACCTCACTAACTCCAGGACATAATTAAATTATTTAAAAATTACAATTAAAAGAATTAAACAAATTGTTTAATTTCTACTACAAGTGACTCTGAATGCTTCTTTCAGTAATTCATATTGCCTATATAAAATACATACTGAAGAACTAAAAATAGTCAGGAGCTTTGAATTTCCCACTTGAAGGTTGATAATGAATGTTTGGAAGGTGAAGAATTTATGCTTTTTAAATTTACCAAGCATGAAAACTCCTATGTATTCACATGTTTGAGAGCAGTGGAATCCTCTTCAAGGCGAAAGCTAATGTTTTTCTTCTAGCATCATGCTCCTAAGATCTTGTACTGTTTAAGCAACATCAAATACTGTCAGACATATGATAAAACTGAGAAATAGAAAGTCTGTTTGCTCCCATCAATAACCTTGGGAAAGCCAGTAATGATGAAATTCATTACAGTCCTCACCCCCTCACACACTGTGAAGGATCCTTCTTTATGACAGACTAACTTTTTTAGGACAGTCTTTTACTGTACATCTCCACTTTCATCTTGCTGTTATCAACTCAATAGTATTGGATTGAGAACTAAATCTATCAATTAATTAATTGTTTATTAATAAAGATCTAATGACCACAATGTGGCCATAAACACCTTTTAGAAGGCTTTCTCTACATGCTGTCTTCCCAAAAGTAGAGGAGATTTTCTGTACCTAGAGCACATAGAGAAACTGCATCCTGCAAAGCACAGATGGTTCTAGAGAGAAATGTCATTTCTTAAAAATATGCTGAAGAGGCCGAAGTGGCCCATGCATAGTTTGGGGCCCATGAATTGGGGTGGTGAAGCCTATACTTTGACATAATTTATCTTCCTGGGGTTGGGAAACAAAAGACTACACAGAAAATGAGCAGCAGAATAATTCATCTTGTTGATAGGCATGAAATTAGTGGCAGCAGGAAGAGGAAATTTGTTGCCTGTTTTATACCATTCTGCTGCATGTCCACCTCTTTTGATTGCAAGGAATGCTCTTCTGCTTGAAGATTTTATTTTGATTTTCTGGCTTGCAGCATCAGGGCTGTTGTCAGTTGGTGATGTAGCAGTGCTTTCACGAGAGTGGGGGTACAGCTTATAGGCACAGTAAACACCCCCTGATGGTTCATTCCAATTAATAAGTGTATAACCCCCCACGTGCTGTAGAAGGTGATTTTATGTGATCTTCTGTGATTAGTGGTGAGAAATGTAGCTTTATATGTACAAACCCATTTCATAAATTGCAGATTATATTTAATTAGCGTTATGCACCCACAGCCACCTCATCCATGTTTCTGCTGCTAATCCATCTCCCTGGGACTCTGCTGCTCCAAACAGCTCAGTGTCTTCAGCCAGCATTTACAGATTAATAAATCTGCCAGGGAAGCATTCCCTCCTTATCTGTTTGTCTGTGGAAATATCCCCAAATGTTAACTCTGACCACAAGTCTGAGATGAGCAATTTTTATGTCTCAGCTGCTGGCAGCTCTTCCCTTAGCTAAAAGTGCCATGATTTCTGAAACCTGATGCTTTATCCTCCAGTACTGGAAACAGGAGTTTAATTCCCCTGGCGAGGGGAGGAACCCAACTTTCCAGCAGAACAAAGTCAGCTCATTTGTTTCTCTTGTTCTTAGTCACAAGGCTTGGGAAGGCTGATGTGGTGTGGAAGTACTTGATTATGTTGTAGGAAGTTCCTGGGATGCTTGCTCAGGGACACTTGTTTTAGCTGGGACAAGGATCAGTGTCTGGGGAGATCCAGGAAGCTGGTTTTCTTTGTTACTAGTTCTCAGTTTGTCACCCACGCAGACAGGCAATATGTTCCTTAGCATGGATGTTGCATTTCACAGGTCTCTCATTCCAGCAGTTTCCCTTTTCCGAGCAGTTTCCCTTTTCCGTGCCTCCCTCGTTCACTCCCATCTGTTTTTTGGGCAGGGTCAGTCTTTCTCACTCTCTTGTTTGTACAGTACTTAGCACAAAAGGACTCTGTTCTCTGGTGGTGCCTTTGGGCACTGTTGTTAGACAAATAAAAGGGTATAAAGTTTGCATCGAACTTTTTTGCAACCTTTCTTGCACAACGAAGTTCCTGTGCCAATCTGTATGGTGCAGCGTTGTCTCAAATGCTGGATGGTGCTGTGTGAAGGATTCAGTTTGATTTTGTGATCTCTGACTAATATTGTGTTCTCAGGCACTCTGGATTGCAGACTTAAACATAATTATAAACCCTGTCTCCAAACTCTCACTTTGTGAGCAAATGTGGTTCCTATAAAGACAACAGTAGCAGTCTTGTTACTTAAGTTAATTTTAAAAACCCTGAATAATACTTTATGAAGTAATTCCTTAATTTTTTTTTGCTTTGGCATTAAAATATCTTTTTTTCCCTCCCTGTATTTCTTTAAAATTGTTTCCCTGAGCAGTAAACAAGGTTCTGCTTAGAATACATTGTCTCTGCATAGAAGATCAGATTACCTAGAAATAATATAAAATACCTCTGGGTGAATGTGTCTTCATCCCCATAGGAGATAGTTGGTAAATTAAAAAAAAAAAATTAAATTTTTTTCTTTTTTTCGTGAGCTGCAGAATCCCATAGAAAGAAGCCTGGAATCCAAAAGGCTCAAATGAAACTAGAGAGAGTAGTGCCCTTCCTAACTGAAGATAGAAGACTGTGATAACTCAAGGCCTCAGGACTTTATAAATTTGTCCCAGGGTCTGGACATTATTTTCATATGTTAGGAATGGGTGTGGAGAGTCCTACAGCTGTGTTGGAATGTATGTCCACATGAGAGATGGTCAGGGGAAATAAGTTATGGATAGATGAAGGAAAAGAATAGAGAAGGGGGTACGTGGAGACATCTCTCCCTTATTGTGCTGATTATTTATTATTTTTCCTCTGAATGTTTGCTGGATCATTCTTCAGTGATGCAGGAAGTTACATGAAATGGCAAATGGAGCCAAGTTACGTATCGTGTCTGCCTCAACCATCCTCCTTCCCCCCTTCGTACTTCATGTCTGCTGCCTGTTTAATATATGTAAAATTGAGATAAGATTTTAAAACTGACTGTTGGACCTTGATAAGCTAAGAAGACCTGAGCAGGTATCAGTGGCAGGGAGAGCCAGGCATCTTGGTGTGGTTGCATGGTTGAAGTCCCAAGAGGACAGCCTGAGGTGGTGCTGATTGTATTTCAGCTGGGGAAAGTGAGAAATCATGAGGCTGGGTTGATTTATTTCTTGCAAGGAGCTGATGTGGACAGACCTAGATGCTAAAGACAGTGAGCTGAGTGTGAGTTCTTGCTTCTGTTTGTCACTTAGAGGTTTATGGTGGTCAAAGATGGGACCGCCTCCCAAATGGCCAAATCAGGTGTGCCCATGCCCTGTCTGGCAGTGCTGGTTTCTTCAGCTGGTGAGGGTCAGGGCAGGGGGCTGGGAAAGGCTGGAGCTGCCACACAGCTGGAGTGTGTTAGTGCTGAGGAGCTGACGGAGTGCTTGCGTGTCTGAAGTATGCAGCGCCTCTGGGACATGTGTGAGGCAACGCTGTTTACTTGTGTCTACTTGTTTGCCGGGATAGAGCTGCATAGTGCAAGCTTGTATCCGAGGCCACCTCTGTTATTCCTGGACAGTCTCCAAAAGTATCTCAAGGCATTTATAGTCTCCTCTCCTTGGCCCACAATTTCCTTGGAGCGCTGCTGACCAGAGCAGAGTTGTGACTTTGTTTTTGATGGATGTTGAACAGGGCTGCTGAGCACTACAGAGGTGTTTCTAGTAAGTGCTAGGAGGGTGCTTTGCTGCATTCGGTTATACTCTGAGCCAAGGAAAATGTGTGCAAGTATTGTGTTTGGTAATGGTTTGATAATAGAAACACCAGTACAGCATTGTTACCTTGAGGGGTAGGAATATAAACCAGCACTGCAGCTCTTAGGATCACCCTAACCATGTTCCTTTCCTGTAGTGGGAAGAGCTAACTGTGATCTTAATCAACAAAATCCTGCTTGGAGTCCTCTGAAAAGAGCTTAATTTACTGTAGTAAAACAAAGCATACAGGAACCACCACTGATGGGGTGTTTTCTCCCGGACTAGTAGTTTGGCTGATCTGATTTGCTCAATCCCCATGACACTTGCTCTGCTTTTCTTCTTTTTTCCCTTTCCCCTCCTCCCCTCCCAGCGCTCTACAAAGCTCCTCAAGAGTGGTCCTCTTGTCACAGAGACTGCAAACGCAACCTTGGGCACCTGGAGTAATCTTCAGCTTCATCTTCTGCAGAGCTGTGGCTTTCTCTGGGAGCTCTCGTGTGTTTAACACAGATTGCACTGGGCTCCCTCCCAGAATACCTGGCTGGGACACTCTTGTCTTGTCAAGTCACCCTGTTAGAGATGTTGTTGCCAAGGGTTTACTGAGTATCTGGTGGAATTCAAATTTTGTCCTAAGACTTGCTTCACTGTTTTCCCTTTTAATAAGGTTTATGATGAGAAATTGTATCTCTTTTTCTAAATTTGAATTGTGTTCGCCTCCTTTTATGAATGATTTCAGAGTGGTGTTTCTGACTGTTGCATGTCCCTTTTTATAATTTCTCTATATCTAGGTGTATATATATATATACACACACACACCACATTCATGTTATTGTAAGAATCAGTTTCTGTTTGTTTCACCTAAGAACCCTCTTTGCTATCTTTTCCTTGATGGACTAAACCAGTTTGAAAGTACCTCAACTCCTTGAATTGGATTTCTAGTGTGATCCCCTTAGGTTCAACAAACAGAGCATTTGAGGAAGAAGTGATTTTTGCAAACTAAATCTCAGATGGGAGAAAGATAAAATGATGGGCATGTTTTTATTATTGGATTGTGAGAGCTGGAAAGCCTCACCTTTCATTTTGCCTACTTTGTTGTTTCATGTAAGGCTGTAACTGACCCTCTCCTTGTCTGTCTGTATCTGGTTCCTCAAATGTGTGGGCTCTTCTCTTCCTTCCCTTCTTTCCCCTTCCAAGTTGTGAGTGTTGATTTGGGCACTTTATTCCCGACCAAGATCCAGCAATTGTTTGAATTGAAATAGTTATTGTAAGTCAGCTCATGTGGTTTTGTTTTTTTTTCCTCTCTCTCAATGTTGGGACAGCCTGTGCAATGTGTTTTATGAAGTCAACAGCTGAATCTTTTAAATTACACCCTCTTGTCCCTTGCTCTTTCCCCCCCCCCCACTCCTAACTCTGGCTGTGGAGTCTGCTGGAGAGGCAGAAAACAAGTTTGGCACCCACATGGTAGAGAGCACTGATTAGCTCCTAAAAGAAGCAGCAAGTTGATTGCTTGCAGAGATGATGTAAGCCATTGCTCTGGGGTACATCAGGTTGGATTTCTCAGGCTTTATCTTATAAAGCCTAAATTAACAGCTGGTTTGGTTTGAGTTCTTCAGGATCTGACTAAAGGATTACAGTCCATTCTCAAGTGAGTCAATCTAGTTTAATTTATTTCAGGTCTATCAAAAAAGATCAATCAAAGCTCTTTTGAAAGTAAAGCTGTAATCGGCCTGTGTACTTAGATGTCACTGGTTTTGTATTTACTTTGCTTCCCTGGTGGAAAAATGTTCAGGCTCCAACTAAGACTGTATTGCAGTGAATTTTTTCTTCTTTAGAGTAGTTAGATTTTTCAGAAAGTTACTTGTGTTTTGAGAAACGTTGCAGCCTGCATATGCATCTAACTTGGTCTGCTCGTGTTTTTCTTGTGAGTCCTTGAACTTGAAACTGTACTTGAACTGGGAAGGATCGTGGTTTAGTGGTTAAAAAATACAAGTAGGAGTTGGGAATCCAGATTCCTCTGCTGATTGCTAGACCTAAGACATGACCTCAGGCATCTCCTTTAATTGCTGTTTGTCTCAGTTTCCCCATTTGTACAATAGGAACAACAGCATTCAAACAGGATCTAGACACAAAGTAGCCTGTGTTTACATAAGGGTGCGATTTGGAAATCAGCATATTCTACTGAGTGCAACTCCCTGTACACTTTCTTAAATCAGTGGTCTATATTGTTGTCTTAATGCGTGTAGAGGTGGAAGCAGAGGTGGAAATGACTGTGTAGCTGATACAGGCTGCACAGACTAGCTAATCAGATTGTAGGGAGACAGGTTGCTGCAGCCTCAGGAAACAAAGTACTGAACTTGTATAAAACCTCTCTGCCAGTTTCTGGTTTTTAAAATCTTTTGGAGCCTCGGTGTCCTGGCAGACTTCATGCTAGATCAGGTATCATCTGGCCTCCTGCCATGGACATATACTCCATACCATGGTCTCTTGTTAATTTGACAAGATCATAATTGAGTGCCCACACCCTAACTGCAGAGATGCTGGATGATCTGGTACTGCAGACGCGTGATAAACATCGTGGAAACGTGGCCTGATTCTAGCAGTTGCACAAGAGATTGTACGAGTTCGGTTTAATTAATTCCAGAACTGATTTTTTAAGGTGTTCATTTCTACATGCAGTAAAGGTAGGACCATGACATAAAAAAATTAGAAAAATAAGCAACTGAGGCTTCAGCCAGAGGCTGTTCATCACCTCTCCTCCGCATTCTTCTTTCATGGGCTGAATGTGAGTGAAGTTGTTCATTTTGTGGTGTGTAGCTCAGTCTCCCTGACTCAGTTCCTTGCTGGACCTTTAAAGAGGAGGAGGAGTGGCTCTGGCCAGCCAGCATCATGTCCTTCACCAGTGGAGGAACCCCATCAGAGCTCTTGCCACCAGTCCCCCAGTACCTCCCACTGACTGCCATGGAAGGCTCATGGAAGTGAGGCTTAGTGAAGCAATGCTTTGGAAAATGGAAAGGGTGTCTTGCAAATGCTTTCAACACCAGAGAGTTTTGCACTGTGAAGTGTCTATTTAATACTTGGTGCATTCTCTTTCAAGCAAAGATTTTCTTGAACTTCTTGTTGTGGTTGACTTTTTAATTTTTTTTACCTTTCCTCTTCAGGTTTAAAACAACAACAACAAAAAAAATAAAGTAAAATTCTCAAGTTGGTAGATTTCTGAACACCCTTGTAAATTCAGCTGTCTTGTGCTGTTCTTATCTGCATTCTTTTTCATCTAATATTGGATTAGAAATACATGACTGTATTTTCAGCTGATAACAGCTTGGTCTTTAGAGTTTCCTGAACAGCTGTTGGCTATTTTGATGGGCACCTTTGCAATGGGAGTGTCTGAGATAGCCTTGCCTTTCCTGGTCTGTGTGTCAAATCTCTTATGACCTGTCGGTTTTCTTAAGAAAAGCTTCCATTTATATTTTAAATATCAGAAATAAATGGCTTAAGTTCCTCTTATGTACCATCTGCGTGAGTCTTTTTGTTCTAGTCAACTTCCCAATCATCAAGCAATTCTCCTCAGTCTCTGACCTGAACCAGTGAAATGACTGCTACTCATCTTTCAGATAGAGAATGGTTTTAGGATCTTCCCTCCATTTTTAAGAAAGCCAGATATTCTTTGGACAGCTGCTCTTACATGTAGGGAAGAAGCAGCAGACAGGTGCTTGGAGGCTGAAATTGGGATACTTACAGTGTCTTAGCATAATCTTTTTTAATAGTAACAGTTATACTGGGAGATCAGTCAGGATGCTGCTTGTTGTATCAGTAAATATGATAGACTTTAGATGATAAATGTGAGTCCTGTATGAGTTATGGCTGTCCCTGTAGTGTTCTGTACTCTTTCAGGAGATGGGTGCAGGTGTATTCTCCCACCTGCGCGTTACTCCTGTGGGAGTAGGTGGTTTATTCTGATCACAATTTCCAGTGATTAGTTTTCTCTCTCAAGTATGAGGACATGTTTCAGGTGTTTGAGGTGTGAAGACTGTGTCTGCTCTCTGTTGCTGAATTGAGGACTACAACACTGGTCATTGATGTATACTTTTCACCCTGTTTGGAAGCAAATTAACAATCAGTGAGTAACTTCCCGTTTGTGTCCCAGCTAGCAACCGCCTCCTGTAATGCCTCCCAATGAAGTCCCCCCACCTTTGAAACCCAAGTCACTGGGATTGCTTCCTTTTGATCCTTCCCTGCACCTGGATCTTCCATAATGCAACACCCCATACCTGCTACTCTTACCTGGATTCAAACAAACAAACAAAAACAAAAATCCACTAAGAACGGAGGTTTAGAGCAAACTCTGATAATTGTGCATGTAATGTAATTGCAAGTGTTTCATTGACATGCTTATGTGAGCTGCTTCTTCATCTTAGTGCTTGAATGTACCACTAGACTTACATTTAGCTTCTTGTGGCTGCTCTTTGATGCAGGTAGGCCATATTCTAAATAGGCTTGTTGCTATGGTGAAAATAGGAGTCCTTGTCTGCCGAGTGTAACCTTTCCTACTTTCCTGGACATTGACATATTTTTTTCCCCTTCCTCTTTTGAATATGCCATAGTAGAACAGGGTTGTGTTGCTTTTAAGGAAAGGAATTTCAGTTGACAAGTTGGGTCAGAGAACAGTACTTCCAAGGTGTCTTCAAGAAGTTGTGGGTGTTTTTCGAGGCATGAGGGGAGAGATTGGAAATCCTTTTTGTGATGACTCAGCACTGCTGAGAGCGCTGTGTGATTCTCCCCCCCTCTGTCTTCAGGGAGAGAGATGAAAAAGCTTTCCCCTGCTCTTTCCATTACCTGGCTTCTTTCAGTTATTTTTACAAGGTTAATGCATTGTGCTCAGAGTTTGCATTGTTGTGCCAATAAAACTTTAATAATGATGGTAAGATTGACGTGCACGCGGGCAGAAGATGAGTCTTTGGGATTTAGTTGAGAAAGGAAGGTGCGTGTTTGTCAGCTGCCTGAAAGGTCCAAGGACTGCTGAGGCTCATTTCAAAGGCTGTGGGAAGGGAGTGCTCTTCAGGGCTGATGGCTATAAAAGCTGAAGATGGCTGTGCCTGTCCATTAATCTGTTGAACTCATTGTTCTCCGGGTCCCCGTTTTATTTTGTTATTATGCCGCATTTTGTGCAAAAGGAACTGGAAAAATCAAGTGTGACTAAGGGCTTTGTGAGACAGCAAGCTCTTAAGGAGAAGGGAGAAAAAAGGGTGAGACTCTTCTTTCTGCTGCTCTGCTGTCAAGGACAGCAGTGGCTGCCGCCATCCCCCAGCTTGCCTGATGTGTGTAGTCTTGAAACAGGAGCCTGGAGGTGGGGGAACAGCTGCCAAAATACCTGGGGCTTGCCCTCATGTAGCTGGGTTGGTCACACTGTCCCCCCCCACAGACTCTGCTGGCAGCTGGCTCTGGGGACCACAGTGCAGCCAGAAATCCACTCCTAGGAAGCCACAGCTCTTGGCTCCTGGCTTTCTGCTGAGGATTTCCCCTGGAGGTTTGAAATAACCTGCTCCCCACACTATCCACCTTCTCTTTGACTTCCCAGTAATGAGTCTGTTTCTTGTTTAAAGTGTATTTTCCATAACTGCTCCAAAGTCTTGGAAGAAAGAAAACTGACAGTGCTTAATTCAAGTTCAGTCCTTTTCTCCCTGTGACCTCTGTTAGTATTTTATATGAAGATGATTAATCTTATTAATAAAAAAGCAAAAAAAAAAAAAAAAAAGCTGTGTCATTCTTGAGCTCTTCTGGGGAAGTTGTAGTTGAAACTAAAACCAAGGGTCAGGGTGTAGGAAATCCCATGCACCTAATTTTAGGGGCTCTAAATTAGAGAAGTTTTATTTCTGTCCCTTGAAATGCTTTTTAGGAGCATTCACTTATGCCTTAGCCCTAAGGGTTTAATTCCCTCTTCTTTATGTTGACCAACACAAGTCACACCAAGCACCAAGTCACTTAAAAGCATAGGATGGTATCAGAGGAGTGGGAGGGAGGGCTGTGACTAGATTAGGTTTTGCTGTTGAATGAAGCAACCCACAGAAAAATAAATGCTATGTGTGGGAGAAAGGTCTGTCCTCTCACCATGAAATAGTTTTTGGTAACAAATACTTGGGGACTTCTGCTTTCATTTTTCTTTCATTATTATCAGTGTGGATGGGCAGCACACAGTTGGCTTCCTCCCTTTTGTTTTCACAGTCATCCAGGAGTATTTATCCAAAAAAACCCATTTTTGGGGAGTGACCCCTTCTCTGAATAAGGGCTCTGCTGTGCCAGCACGGGTCTCCTTGGCCCCAGGGGTGCAGGTACAGGAGAGGCTGCAGGTGCTGCTGGGCATGGCCAGCCCTCCCTGTGCACAGGAGGCAGCTTTATCCAAGGTGCCATCTCTCCACCCCAACAAAGGCAGTTAGACAGCGAGGAGAGGATGTGAGTTGGGATGGAGAAGGGAGATGATGCATGAAAAGGTGTTGCTAGCTCCACCTTGCCAACATCCCACTTTTTTGCGCTGGCTGGGCTTCACGCTGGGACCGTGCTGCTGTGGGCCATTTAAAAAAAGGAATAAACCAAGGGAAACCATGGTGAATGACCTGCCTGTCCTAGCAAATTTAGTTTAGTTTAGAAGTTTAAAAATGTCCCTGTTATCCGCTAATATTAGCATTTTGTGTGACCTGGCCTGTTACGTTTGTGACCCCAGTGAGGCGAGGGGAAGCAGTGCTGAATGGGGCTGCTGTACTTGAGGCTATTTTCTGCCAGCCTCAAAAGCAGGACAATATCCGAGAATAGCAATGCTGGGGAAGTCACACTGCAGTGGGAGCAGCCTGCCGTGCCCGGTTCCGCTGCGGGACGGAGACCTGAGACCCTGCTCCCTTGTTGTCACTGGTGCTGAGGGGCAGCCTTGCTGCCTGCCCTGGTGGGTCACAGATCTGCCCACTGTCACAGCTCTGCCTGCCTGCTGCCCCACGGGGTGGCCTTTGCAGCAGTGCAGAACATCACCCACCACAGGAGGTGGGCTGGGGGTGGCGTGGGGCCACGCACGTGATGGAGAACTGAGATGTGGGATCTATTTCCAGCTCTGTCACAAACTTCCCATTTTCATTTCAGGAGAAAACCACTCAAAATCCCTTCTCTGTCCTGCCCCTGTGCAGAATGGGGCTGAGTATACTTTCCTCATGGGAATGGTCTTTAAATAGATCTTGGCTTAGAGAGCGTGTTGCTGGATGGGTCCAAGAGGGTATCAAAGAGTGACTGGAGATGGTGATCATGTGGGAAGTGTATTAAAAAATTAAATCGAAGTACTATGGGATTTTTTTAAAGTTAAAAACATCTTCCAAGTCTCCCTTGCCTGGTCTTTTATTTTGAGATTAAAAGAGGAGGGCTGGCAACAAAAAGTTCCTATAACTGTGCTTTGAATAAGGAAATATTGAGAGGATGAGGAGGAAGGGCTTTGGCAGGTTGGCTGCTCATCCTGGACACATCTGGCTGCTTTCCACGTCTGAGTGAAGAACTCAAACTTCCCCAACTTCCAGCAGCCCAGGTGACATTGGCAGTTGAGTTAAATCAATGCCTTGGTTACAAGGGAGCATTTGCTCACCAGTTAAATAATCTGCATTTCCAAAATCTGGTTACACATTCTCTGTTAATAACTGCAAGTGTACAAGCACAAAGTAGATCACCAGGTACCCCACTTCTGCCCCCTCCATGTAAAATTGGGTTGAATGGATATCAACAGAGTTGCAGCCTTACCAAATTCACCAGAATCATCCACAGTATGTTTATATTTGGATTTGTTTTGTGGGTTTTGTTTTCCACATACTGGGGTAGAATCAAGCATGTGAGAGGGACTTTCCTTACATTGGTCTTTCTTTGATTTGCTGTCATTTATAGGATAGCTCTACACTTCTTTGGAGGGGGTTGTAGTTGTGATGCTGCAGAGACACAGTAACAGCCATCAGACCACTAAGGGAACTGTTTTCAAGACACATGGCTTTGGCATGTTTGCTGCCTGTGTGTTTATGTGCTGTGGCTGTACCTGATGGTTCCTGGCCAGGTATATTTGCATCTGCTAGCACTATCTGTAAATCACCTTGGTACCTTGCCTGAGTTGTGTTAAATAAGCATGAGATCCCTGTGAAAATATGCTCATTGGAGTTGCTCAGGTGAGATTTTTTTGGCAAGGTAGTTTTATCAATGGCATTGCTCCTGCCAGTAATTTTGACTGTTATTGGAAAGGAGGAATTAAAATTACAGAATCAAAATTGAAATGAAAGTAGTTGATGGCAGCTGTGGGCAACCATGTGATTTGGGGAAAATAAAGCTGATGAGGCAGAGTCACACCACAAAGAAAACTTTTCCTTTTTCTATTTTTTGCTCCTGAATAACTAATGGTTGTGTTGATTTCCAAAGTGTCTGCTACCAATTGATTTATACCCTGATAATAATCTTAAGTTATTTAGTTGATCTTCTGTAAATATGTGCAGAAGTTGTAATGACAAACAACCAATGTTTGTGTTCAGACCTGCTGCATATTGTGGAGAGGAAATAAAAGGTCTGTGCTGCATTTCTCTGGGGCTCTGATACCTGTCTGGGAAGTGGTAGAAAAGGGTTTGCCTCTGCATGAGAGGCTACAGGGCAGGATTCCCAAGAATATGTAGTGAATGCTAGCAAAGTTGATCTTAAGCTGCCAAGGATATGGTGTGTTTTTTCTTGTCTCTTCCTAAGTCCTGCTTTCTCTGGGATGTTTGCATGTGAAATGTTTGAGAAATCTCCTCTGAGCAGAACTGAAGGGGAAATGGCCTCATGTCTCTAATAAGGGATATGGAGAATATCTGTTTGATTTCTGAGGTCATCCCTTCCTTTTCCCTTTATGAAATCTATACATTTCTCAGTGTATTGACATCTCTTTCTTAAAGGGAAAACATTTTCCTGCATGAAGAAGATACACAGTGCCTTTGGTAGCCTTTCTGCCCCTGTTCCATGCTATTATTCTTGGTAGTGGTGGCAATGGTGAGCATTGCCCAGTGTTTCACCCTCTGTGGGGCTGCTGAACATGAGTTTGTGACTGCCCTGGGTGGTGGGGCTCTGGAAGATGGTGAAAATTACTTTAAATGCATCAAAAGAGCAAGTCTGAGAAAAGGCAGAATGAAACAGACTGGTACCAACAAGGCAGAGGTTTGTTTAGGATTACTGATGGAGCACAGTACAAAGTTGACCCACTGGGACCCACAGCTGAGTGGGGAGCAGTGGTGCAGGGCTCAGCAAGGCTGTGGTGAGGATGCTCAGCTTAATGAGTGGTCTTGGGACTGGGACTCTTAATCCTTTCACACAGGTCGAAAGTGTAAGGGATTAGAAAATCTGGGATTATCTGTAGGAGTTCCCTTATATTAACATTAGCATGCTTTAAATGGTTCTGTATATTCATTTCATTCATGCAACTGTGCAGTGCTTAATTTATCATGGCTCTGTAGCCCAGACAGTACCTAAAATGCTCTCAGCTTAACATGTGCTGCGGGGGCTGGAGCAGAAAGCTGTATTAGGGAAAAGCAGGATTGAAGGTTCTTTTGCCAAATGAACTTTATAGAAAGAGTTAATTGCAGGATATTTTATGAGAGGTGTGACCTGATCCTCTGTAGTAAGTCTTTAAACAGAATCTGCAGCTAGGCACTTCATTGTAGTGGGAGTTCTGTTTAGATGTGGGAAACACTTTGGGAGTAAAGAAAGGAAAAAATAATAATACAATAATAATAGTAATAATACAGGTGTGTTTACTTTTTGTCTGGTTTTATCAACTTGTTGTGCAAAGTTAGAAGGAAGCTAAAAAGGGACAATAACTAATTCTGACTGTGTTTGCTGATATAACACCACAGAGGATGGGGCAGTTTTGCATTCATCCATTTTTTAGTGGCTTGAACATGGTCAGTAAAGCAGCTGAGTCTCTGGTCACTCCTTCAGAGTTTCTACCTTGCAGGCACGGTCTGTCTCTAGCTGGGCATGTGCCTTACAGAGCAAACAGGGGCAGAAGGGTTAGTACACAGCATTAGCTTTGAAGCAAACCTTTATTTTTCTGCTTCAGGGTTTCACATCAAGTCACCCTCCCTCCTCCCAGATTTTCTTCCTTGCCATCTCCCTCGCCTCTTCCAGGTTTCTTATCATCACTGTACAGGCTAGCAGCTTCTTTCAGCCTTGCAGCTAAAGAGGGCTTTGCTACAGCCAAAAAAAAACAAACCCAACAACAACAGAAGAAAACCAAGTCCCAAAACACCCAACCCAAACCCCAGGTCCTGTCCTGATGCTTGTCTCATAACTGAGGCAGCTCAGTGGCCAGGAGATTGCTGAATGGCTGGAAATCACGGCTATCTGAAGTCTATGGAGGGGCCATGTGTGCAGCTACATCTAAAATTTTTATCACCACCACTGCAGGTGAACGACTTTCAATTCGTCTGTGCTGGTCCAGCAAAGTCTATTTTATTTATGTGCTTCCAAGCCCTTAAAAACTTCTTTTAGGGTACATCAGTAGGGAGTTAATAGAAACTTTGAAATATGAAAAATGCCTGTGGGTTAAGCAAAAACCTACTTGACCAACTTGAGTATAAAGCTGGTACTTGGTTGGTAGGTCATTTGCTCTGGGGGAGAGGGGAAGGTGCTCTGCTGGACCACAGATAGCATTTCCCTGTGGGAAAAAAGTTGTAAACACAGGTAGCAGCTCTTAATTTAGGAAGCAGCATGCATTTTATTTTGCTTGTATTTGTATAGTCTTGCAGCAAATGCTTCTGTCTCACTGCAGTTTGTTGCTGGTTTAATATTAGCTCAGAACATTTATTTGTACATATGAACTAGGTAGCACATATATGTGCTACTATAAAAAATTTGGAAAGAGTGAAAATATTCAATGGTTTATTCTATTCCTTGTAACATCCTTAAAAAAACCCAACAAACAAAAAGTATCTTCACAGAGGAGTTTAAAACTCTGGTTTAAAATGTCTTCCGTTCAAGTTTTTTAAGAGAAGACTGGGCTTTTTCTTTTCTTTTTTTTTTTTAAATTTTAAACAAAATGTACTTTCTTAAAGACTAAAATGTCTTAAGCACCAGCATACCACTCTACCTTGTTTCTGTTAAATGGGATTATAAGGGGTTTAATTCTGTGAGAATTTCTGTGTTGCAGGGGGTGACTTTCTACAACATGCTAGAATGAGCAGTATGTGACACTCTCTTCTGGTTCCCATCACATCCCTGTGCCCTGACCTAGGGTTTCCCCCGTGCCAATACATGAACATATTGGGGCATTTTGGATCAGGCAGGATGGGAGAGCAAGAAGGTGGGTCAGCAATAAAAAACCTGACTTGAACACCGGGTGGTTAGAAGCAAATTGTATTGATTTTCCTTCGCAGGTCTGATGGTTCTGAAAGGCACTTGCTGTGCAGCTTTAAGCCTCTTCTGCCATCCGTGCAGTCAGTAAATGTTAGCGACTCGGCCAGACCACTCACACTGATCCACCGTGCCTTGGAGCACCTTGAAATACACTACAACCTTCAGGGCTGCTCCAGCTTAAAAGTTAAGCAGGTGCTTAAGTACTTGGGTGGATTGGAGACTTACAGGCGCTACGTTAGCTCCTGTCTGAGCGCAAATGCCATCCAGACTTTTTTAGCAAAATATTGTCCCTGCCTTCTTTTTCTCCCCAGTTTCATCATTCTCTTCCTGGCTTTTTCCAAGCTAAGGGATTTTTCTGGCATGGTGAATGTGCTGCACGTACTAAGAACCACAACTTGAAATGGAGTATAAATAGAGAGTGAGAGTAGCTGTTCTGATTGCCATGGAGCATAGTGAGCAAACAGACTTCAGGAATTTTTGAGATCCAGCTAGATTGTTATGTATTTACTTGTTTTTCATACTCTTTTAAGCGGGACTTTGAAATTCTTAGTTATATTAAGGAGATTTAGGTGGAGAATTTGAATCTTGGAGCTGTTCTATTGTAAGCTACTATTGCTGCCCTTAATTTATCACAAAGAGAAATTATTCAGCCAAGATGCTGAATTCTTGAACAGCATCTTTGCAGGTTGGAGGTCTGTAAAGTTCATTTCTGTATCTCCTTTTCTTCTTTCCTATCCTGGTTTTGAAAGTTCCACCTTTGCATACTCAGGTTATAAATTTTTTGTCTTATACACAGATAATTCTTTTTAATTTATCTTTCTTTTTTCCCCCCTTCTTCTTTTTCTTCCCTCCCCAACTGCCTTTGCATCCCTCGTAGCTCTGGAGAACTGGCTTGTTTATTGCTGAGAGCGTGCTTGATGCCAAGAAATCCTGACTCCTGGTGCATTATCGCGGGGCTGTGACGCAGGGCAGGATCACGTTCCAGATCTAGGTCTTGTTTATTTTGGATCCTGCTCCTGCTGTGGAGCAGCAACTAGTACTTGACTTCTCACACTGCTCCGTCGGCTCCATCTTCTGCAGGCTGGGATCCTGCTGTCTCCTGCTGTTCCTCTCTCCTTGTGCTCCAAACCTCTGGGGAGCGGAGGGCTGGGAAGGGAGCTGAGGGATTCCTGGGCATGGAAATCTGTACTGGACAGGCCAGCTGGTGCATTAGAAACTCTGACTGGAGAGTAATTTTGTTGTTGTTGTGTTTTGGGGCTTTTACCCCCCCATAAGTTTTTTATGAAAGCAGGAATTGGTCTAGGAATTGATAATGTTGGTTTGCAGATTTGGAGGTCCCCTGTGACTATTATGTGCAATTCTGATTTGTGTTAATTTATCATTTCACAATTCAGCTTGGAGGTTTTTCTCTCCTTTTTTTCCTACTTTATTTTCCTCTCCCCACCTATTTTTCTTTTTTGCTGTGCATATTGCTTGCCTTGTGCAACAGATGTGAGGAACTGATCCCACTTCTATTGAAGTCAATAGCCAAATTCCTATCGACTTCACTGACAGCAAGAGCGAGCCTCTGTCTAGGGAGTGAGGATTAGAGCTAAGTAGGAGTAAGTAAAGTACAATAAAATCAGAATATCCTACTTACTGCTTAATGCCATGAATTCTGTTTTGAAGAATTTCTGTTTTGAATCCCATGGCTTTTTATGCTGGTGAATGCCAAGAGCTGAATTCATGGGGGTGGGGAAGAGGAGGAGCTGACAAGCATAAGAGGGTTTTGGTTTCTAGAGTTAGGAGGGACATTGGTAGAAAGGAATGACAAACAGTCCGTGATTCCTTCATGACCCTGCGGTAAAAGGACTTCGGCTGATGGATGAGGGGCTTGGTTTGGCAGACAGGCTGCACTGGATCCACTTTTGACTGTGTCAACCAAGTGTCACCATCTAAATCTGGAATGCTGTTGTGTATTATGGGAATATAAATAAACCCAAAAAAAGGCTCAGGAATGGGAAAATAATTGGACAGAATGTTAAAATTAAAAAAATAAAAAGGGAAAAAAAAGGTCGCCCCCTTCCTGTCCTATTCTAAACATGTGGCTAAAATAAAAATAATACAAAAACCCCATAGGAAAACCCCCAAACCCCCAACAACCAAAACCAGCCTGAGAGACAGGGGAAATGGCTACTTTCTAGATGTTTTCCTGCAGGACTGGGGCATCCAGGTCTGCTCCAGGGTGGTGGTGAGCTGCAGCGAAAGCCGCCTTGCTGCCACGCAGTCCCTCCTTTGGGATGGGGGGGCTGCCTGTCCCTGTGGCTGTGGGTTCCTCCTGCCACCTGGGGTGTGGTGACACGTGAGGGGCTGTGTGGACTTGGACCCTGCAGATAGCAGCACGGCCTTTAGCACTGCTGCCTGCTGGGGCCCCACAGGGAAGAATAGGCTGTTATCCCGGCAGGGCAATACTATCCGCGTTTTACAAGCAGGAAGGCTGAGGCGAAGGGTTTATTTTGGTGTGACTCATTCAGGATGGCCTGGGAGCCTGTGGCGGACGTGGAAATTCAATGTCTCGCAGAGCCCTGATCCTGTGATGCCTCTCCCTGTCCTGCTGAGCTCGTGGGCTGGCACCAGGGACCAGCCAGGGATGCTTCTCCGCCTGGGAGTGCTGGCACGAGTCTTGGCAGCGCGCGAGGTGCGGCTTCATGCAGAGGGGTGTTGGGGGTTCAGATTTTGGGGAGCAACCCAGCACTGCCCAAAAGTGTGGGGACAGAGAAACAAACCCCCTTTCTGGGGTCGTGAACCCGGGCAGACGTGGCATGTGGATTTTGCTGCGCCGCTTCCTTGTGTCACCGCTCTGCCAGAACGCTTTCTTCGCTAGCTTTTCCTTTCTTTTTCCCTTCGCTCTCTCTTTTGGCCAGGATTTTAACATATATCACAGGCTGGTAGGCTAAGAGCCTGGGACTTCCCCTCACCACACTCAAAGTCTTTGATCTTTTGCTTTGGAGGTAACATCAAAAGAATGGCTGAGAAAGACAGCCAGTGCTGTGAAGTTCAACGTTCAAGTTAATAGCTTGACTGAAGGTTGTGCTGCATTGCTGGAGCTGGAGTAAACAGAGGCGGGTGCACACATTTCCCTGGAAATGGACCCTAGTGCTGCAGAAGGGCTTCATTTGCATTCACAATTAATCTAGGCCCTACTGAAGGGCAGGCGTAGCATTTTATTTTGTTAGGGTTTTTTTTTTCCTTTTTCTTTTTTAATTCCTCCTGCATGGGGAAGGCAGTGGGCTGGCTGGCTGGGGAGCTGTTACTTGGTACCAGCACTGGCAGTGGCCTCTTTCACACCCTTGCAGCCCTGTCCTGCAGCTGCCTTGCTTTGTCATTTCTGGGTTTTCTCCATTTTCAAAATTATTTAGCTGAAGTCTGTTGGCAAACCTTCCTCCTTATTTTAATTAAAAAAAAAATTAAATTTCTAACCATTCCCTGCCTAAGCATACAGTAGGTAGTATGGACTTCCCCAGATTTTTTTAAATTCACTTCTGTTTGTAATGCTCCTGATGTGTGTGGGCAAATGACTGCACCATCCATTTTTCCATTGCCATCTTCTCTATTTTCTGTGTGTCTGGGGAGGTTGATTTGATTTTTTTTTTGCCCTTTTGCACTGTAATAAGGTAGGGAATTTTGTATGATTTTGCATAGCTTGGGGTATGAGGTACAACACAAGATACAGTCACAAATAGTTCGGCCTTGGTGGTGATCATATTGTAATCAGAGTTTCTAAGGGACAAAATACTGAAAATTCCAGTAACTTCCCTGAGGTTCTTAACACTTGTGGATGAATTGGCCTGATGTATTCTATTTATAAGTTTAAGGCATCGTTATGCAGGACTGATAGAGTATGGGTTTGTCTGCCGTGTATTTTGGTGTGTATGTATGTGGAATGATTGATGTGAGTGTTAACTCCATAGTAAGGTAAAACCAAAGGACTCTGTTTTTTTTTCAAACACATTTATATGAGAGAGATGCACCATGGGTACCGTCAGTCCCCAGACAGAGGAGTATTCTTCTTCATCCTGCAACAAAATAAGGGCCTCAGATGAGGAGAAGAGTTAATGGCCTTAATAAACTGAGAGAGGAGGTTTAAAATTACTTTGATAATAAAAGCACTCTCTGATATTGCTCAAAGTTCTCTAAATTTACTTCTAAAATGAAAAAGTATTAGTTGCATATTATTTGCAAATTTTTTGACCCCTTGAACAGAGCTTCAGTGTGGGTCTTAAATCACTCACCAGTGCAAGGGATGGTATTCACAAAGGAGCAAAGCCAGTCAGGCACCCAGGTCCTCATGGCTTCTTGGAAAAATCCTGACCTGAATACTTTGCCCTGTTGAGTGAATTAACTGCTCTGAAGTGTGTGGGAGTTCAGGCCATTCGTGCCCTCTCGAGGAAATGTGGAATGCTCTGGCGGGTAATGACCCCACTGGATGAGACCACAGGGCTCTTTCTGCAGGGACACTGAGGCATGTTAATTTTTGAGCTAATTATCATTCAGAAGCGATGGCAAAACATCCAGCTACACAGAATGACAGCCTGAAGCAGGTCTTGCAGGAGCTGCCAATCTTTTCTTGGACCAATGGAAAGAAGTGGTGGATGATTACATTGAGCATCTGCTTTTTTCTTTTTTTTTTTCCCCCCGCCCTGTTCTTCTGGTTGCTGGAGAAATAATTATTTCTCCTTCTTTTTTTTTTTTTTTTCTTTTTCTTTATGAATGCAACTTTTTATTCTGATTAAATCCATACAAAGTCAGGAATTTTTCTACAATACTTGGGCTACCCCTGACAGCCTCACTGGAAGTCACTGGGAGGTGTCACCAAGGGAATGGGGAGGGCAGGGCAGTTTGAATTCCCTCTGTCCTTCAGGTAACATCCCACAGACCAGCATGTTGCAAATCCCCGTGTTGCTTGGGGGCAGGAGAAAAGGAATAATAATTTTCAGTAGATTAGTGGCTACTGTATCATCTCACGTTGCTTAATAAGCCTGATGTTACGTGTGAGAGGTAAGCTCCTTAGTGGGAGCAGGGTGCACTGCAGTGACCTTTTGTGTGCAGGTCTGTGGAGATGAAAGTTCCCTCCTGAGGTTGTGGGGTTGGCTGTGCAGCATGCAGAAACGCTGACTTCAACTTGCTGTACTGCTCAGATGCTCTCCAGTCTATTAATGCTCTCAAAAAAAATCTGTTTAGGAACCTGGTTTTTCTTCCTCTGATTCCACCTAGGATAAATTTGACTTGGAAATAGAACAGAAATGCTGTGTCATGATTTTAAAAATAAATAAATAAGCGATTGCTATGAAAGGGAGCTCATTGATCCTTCGTTGCTTCATTTATAATTACCCACATATGGAGTCGTCCTACCTCATCTTTAAAAAACAAACCTGCCTCTCAGAACCCCACCAGGCAGCTGAAGTGGCTTCTTGTGTCCCTCCCCACCCTGCTCTCCTCAACCTCAAATACTTATAAAATATAAGCATCCACAATAAGATTATAACGTGTTGTAAGGCTGGAGCCTTTGCTTTCCTGGCTGTTCAGTAAATACGCTGTGTCTCTTGGATGTGCCCTGAGGCTCAGAAACCCGAGGCCTGCCCACATCGTGAGTTCTACTTTCCTCCTTGCAAAGTGCCTCTGGCTACTGGAGCTGTCGATGCAGCCCCTTCCACCCCCCGCCCTGCTAAGAAAAAGCTTTTTTTTTTTTTTTTCCCTTTTTTCTTAAGACAGCTGTACAGCTGTAACAAACCTCGAATAGCTACTGGGGTTTTTTTATCAGTTGCAGGTAAGGCTAAAACCTGAAATATTCATTTGGCACTTGTGGGTACAGGGCACTTGGCACAGGCACGTGAAGGCTCAGGTGCTGCCGGTTTGGCTGTGTGTTCTCCCCATGGAGTTATGAGGGATTGGCGTGTTCCCCCATCCTTGTCCTGAGCTTCTGTGGGGATCACCATGTCCCCTTGCTGTCTGAGCAGCTGCCCCAGGTCCAGGGTTGTGCCCCTGGCTTTCAGAGAGCATCCCAGAGAGCATCCCAGAGGTGATGCTCTGTTGCAGTGACTCCTGTGTGGTTTGGGGCTGGGCTGCCATCCCAGAGCCCTTCCTGGGGAATCCTGCTCCTTGCTCCTGCCCAGGCAGCCCTGGCTCTCAGGAGACTCCTGCAAAGGCACAGGGTGAGCTGGTGCCCAGCTCCCGGGATTCAGCAGCACAAGGGCATCCCTCTGCTGGCTTTGGGATGCCACGAGAGGGTGGGAGGCTGTGCATCCCTCTTGCCATGTGTGTGGGGTTTTGCAGGCATTCCCTAGCCCCGGGGCTGTGCCTCTCATCCCTCCCTCCCCATGGCCAGGCAGGAATGTGATCATCCTGGGGAGAGCTCCCACAGGGAGCAGAGCATTTGCTAATTGTATCAGGGTGCACGGATGAAGCTATTCTGTGTTTGATTCTGTATGAACATGATTTACCAGCCTTGGAGGAGATTTTGCTCCTGCTGCAAAGTCAAATACATCTTTCTGCTCAGCTCTCTGACTCCTTTACATGGAAGTTGTTTTTCTAGTACCTGCTAAGTTATTTAATTTTTTTTTTTGCATATTAATATTGAGAGAAAGCAAACATACATACATGAACAGGCTTAAAAAAACACTCAGTGTTTTCAAACCGTGGTCCTTTAAATAAATAAATACAAAAGTTGCCTTGCGGGCCAGCCAGTTCAAAATGCCTGCACTATATTTAGCAACAAGAGCAACATTTTCAGCTATTTGCAGATTTATACAGCTCAGGGCTGCTCTGATGACTCCTTTGTTTCAGCTTGGGGGCTGTGGCACCAGAGTGTGACAGATGCAGCTGTGGAGTGTGGTGTCTGCGGCCGTGGGCTGGGTGTTCGCGCGGCACAGCCACGCTCACCTCTCCAAAACAAACCTCTGCCACAACCACAAGAATCCGGCGCATGGGGCACAGTCCCTCCAGGACATGAACTATTGCAGAGCTGCTGGTGCCCTTCTCCCTGGGACAGAGGCCCCTCCAAGCCACTGTTTCTACGTGGATGTTTAAAAAAATTCTGATTTTTTTGTTTTTCTTCCCCTCCTTCTTCTTTTCCACCCACACTTGGGGAAGAATGCAGGCTCATGCATGTTGCATTTTTCCTTGTGCAGCAGAAAATACTTTCTTGTTATTTTTTCCCCTACACATACATGGAGCAATGTATGATTTCAATTTGCTGCTGAAAAAAAGGAGCATTTTCCCTTTCCCCCCCAATTTGTTAAAATTGAAAGGATTGTTTTGTGTTAGTTCATTTTGCTGTTTGATTTTTGTTTCTACTCTTTTCAGCTCAGGGAGTGGGTATGGCAGTGTAGTTTTTCGACTGAGGAAAAATTTTCTCCCTGAATAAACAAAAAGCCCCCCCCCATTTCTTCAAAATTTCTTGTAGTGTATTTTGTGCATCTTAAGTCTGCAAGCTATGACAGTTCAAGAAAAGTTGCTTACATTTAATGCATAACCTGAAGGTACTTGAAAACTCCGCGTGCCTTTCTAAAGTCATGCCATGTTTTACTTGGAATTTGTGTTAATTTGGCTTATTTTCATTGGGGGTGCCCTTTACATTGGGGAAAAATAGTGCATAATGGTCTGGGCCATATTTGTTTTAACATAATTTTCTCTGCATCTTCTTTAAGAAAAAACAACAATTTATGTGTTCTTGAGGAATAGTTTGTGTGGCTGATGATTCAACTAAAAATATTTTTAAAAATACTTATCTTAAATACCTAAATGCATATTGCATTGTTTTGGTGGTGCTGGAGGAAACCAGAAAATAAACACACAGGGTGGCTGCCCAGGAACAAGAGGTGACAGCACAGATTTAGTGAATACTTCATTTGTTTTATTTTGCTTTCATCCCAAATGATTCACTTAGTCCTCCACCTAAATATAATTCTTCCTACTTAGCGAGGAGTCATCTTTCCCTCTGGCCAGATGGGGTGTCTTTTCCATGGGTATCCAAAGGCAAACCTTCACAATTTCCTCTTCTGATGGACAATTGAGACGTCCAGCTTTTATGTGGAAGGAAAAAGGATGCAGCAGTCTTGCTGTCCCCAGGACCTGGTGCCATCAGAGAAGCAAAAAGGAAAGTTATTGATAGGGGTTCCGAATCTGGGGAACGTTTCTTTCCTGGCTCTCTAGGAGGGATTTGGAAAGAGCCATAATCCTGGGTTAGGAGTAATTTGTTACAGCAAGATGATACTTGAGTGGCAGGAGGATTCTGGCAGAGGCAGCAAGAAGCTTTTATTCAGAGGAGTAGCTGGTCTCACAGAAGGTCAGGCTGACACAAATCCTACCCCAGCCCACAAGTTTTGTTTCTCAGCCAGCACAATTAGCTGAGGGGACTCTCGACCTCTTTTACATCTTTCAAAGACATCTCCACACATCTGAGCTAAAAGATTACTGCAAGGAATGTGGACCAGGATATGATGCAGTGGAAAGTTTTTTTTCCAAGGCCTTTCTGAAAAACAAAACCTCAACAGCAACCTTCCCAGTTTCTCCAAGGAGGTCAGAATATTGCTGGTTCCAGTGTTATCTCCAGGACTTTTTTCCTGAGGTTGCCTTAAGAGGTTACATTTTTGTGTTAACCTTAAAAAAAAAAAAAAAAAAAAAAAAAAAAAAAAAAAAAAAGGACAAAACTTACCACCCCTAGGAAAAGAGAATTTTGCAAGTTCTTCATTTTCATGAAGGCCTGAAACCCTTGGAGCCATCTATTCTGCAGTTACCCCTTGTTGCATTGAAGGCCCAATCACACATGGAAACCACAAGGGAGGCGACAGGAAATTTGGTATGAAATTTGCTGGGTTTACTAGAGAGTGGCTCCCGGCAGTTCACCCAGAATTGCTACATCGACAGGAATTTTTGTGGTAGTGATTAGAGTCATGAGTTTCACTTACCCAACAGTGGAAGAAAATATGACTCTCAGTAAAATCTTCTTAGGCCATGTTACAATAATGAGCAAACTGCTAAAATTCCCTGTAGCACTTTTACTCAGGGATCTCACCCACCTGTGCCACTCATTCACAGGCACTTCACAAATCTGAGATGAGAATTTGGATCAAAGAGTGAAGAAACCCCTCCCAACCAAGACAGTCTTGGAGGCCCCTTTGGAGAGGGACTTGCCTTGCAGAGCATCCTTTTAGTGTCTTGCCTTTGTCATACCTCTGCTGGCTTTTGATAGCTGGAGGTGCCAAGTTCTTTACAAATCAACCCTTTTTTGGCTGATAGAGGGTAGGTCTAGATTAGGTATTAGGAAGAAATTCTTTCCTGTGAGGGTGGTGAGGGACTGGCGCAGGTTGCCCAGAGAAATTGTGGATGCCCCATCCAAGGTGAGCCTGGATGGGGCTCTGAGCAGCCTGGTCTCAGTTCCCTGTGACTTTGGATGATCTTCAAGGTCCCATCCAACTCAATCCATTCTATGATCCTATGACTGATGCAGGACAGAGCTGTACAATGATAGGCCTCTTTATGTCTGTTATGTCTGGGTGGTTTTTTTTTTTTTTCACCTTCACACAAATACATGCAGTGGAAAATGGTGCCAGTTCAGTATTGTGGTCATGTAGAGATGAATTTCCTGAGGGGCTTCACTGCCAGGGTACTGAAGGAGCCTGGTTGATGCTTCCCATAATCAGGAAATACATTCTCATGTTTCCAATTCCATTCCAAACCCCAGGTGGTGGAAGTGAAGGGAAAGATGGGGGCAGATTTGGAGTGCCTTCTTTGCTCCTTGCACAGCTGTGCTGTGGGTTTTTTCTTGCTTTTCCTTTTCAAAAAATCTTAAAAAGTAGTTGCAAAGCTTAAAGTTAGAGCCCCTCCTTTACAAAAACAGCTATGCTCTTAACAGAGTTGGAAAGTTTTAAGGGAGGCAAGGTTCCCCTGGAGCAGCTCCTCTGTTTGAATGGAGGTAGCTCAGTGCCATGATCTCTGTCTCTATCGTGCTGTCAGATATCTTTACTGCCTTGATTTAAAGGGGAGGAAAGGAATTATATTTTATAGACCATAAAATGCATTCTTGGACTTCATGCAAACACTAGTTACCAATTGTTCTCTCACTTTCTGGGAGATTGCCAGGATGAGAAATTGTGTGTCTGTACATCAAATTTTTTGGTGAGTCTGAGAGGCTGGTTAAACTGTGAGTCTAAGCAAGATGCACCTACAGAAAGACTTGCTTGAAATTTTTCATCTGTCCCAGTCTTCTAATGGAAACTCAGTGCTTAAGTGCAGCAGAACAGATTGCAGAGAAAAATTGGGGAAAGTAGCTTAAAAATGAAGTTGGGTTTTTTTCTGGTTTAAAGCAGATAAAATGCTTATTCTTGTTCCTTGACAGAAATTATGCTTTTATTTGTACCTGTCTTCTGGACAGCACTTTGCAGACTGAATATCTGAATATCTGAATAGTCCTCAGCCAGCTTGCTGGTTTGTGCAGCGAGGATTGTGGGGTCTTTCAAATTAATGTGAAAAGAGTAATGGTGCTTTCCCAAGCTCCACCCAGGATTGAGAAATATAGCCTGCAGTTACTTTGCAGAGATACCATGTGAACTGCAGAAAGTAATGCTGTACTTCTATGTCACATGAACACTCTTCCTCTTGTAAAGCTAAAAAAATTATTTTAAATTCCTGCAGTAGCTGATTAGCCTTTACCTTGCTTCTTTATGCTCAATGTCAGTATCCCAGAACTCAACTGTAGCCTACCAACCTTGCCTTCAGTAGAAGCAAAAAACCTGTTTTACTTCAGTGTTTCAGTAGAACTGATGGCAAGAATGCCTTTCATCCATGTCAGAACGAGCAAATAATTGTCTGCATTTGTTTGAACTTTCATAGGCAATAATTTTTGAGGAAGCTTCTGGTTATTCTCATTAACTCTCTTCCACGGCACTTCCTCTGCACCCTTATCACTGTGTGCAGAAAAGCCCTGCAAGCAGGGGTGATGCCTGGCAGGAGGAATGGGGTGGACCTGTTGCATTGCATCTCATCTGGGATGCAGGAGAGCCTGGGGAGGTCAGGAGAAAGGACAGGATCTGCTCTTTCTGGGATGTTCCCACATCTGCAGTCAGGAGAACTGCAGGTGACCAGGCAGCTGGGGGGCTCAGGATGTTGCCTTGTGCCTTATCCCATGCCAAATCCTCTTCGCCCATCACCTTAGGTGGCTCTGTGCCTTCAGTGGGACAGTTACAGATCCCAGGGTTTCAGGAATCCCTCCTTTAGGTGATCTTGGGCTGTTTAATCACCCAACACATCTCTCTGAGTCCTCCTACAGTGGAGGACCCAGCTGTCTCATTTTTCTGCCCTAGCAGCACCTCAGCAATGTGACAAAGGCAGAGGCAAAATACTGAAATGGGCAACTCAAGGTGCCTGTGGCAGGGACTCCTGTTTTACTGGAAGGAAAGGAGACAAGGTCACTCAAATTCTCAATAATGAGAGAATTAAAGGACATTTTAAATTTGGAAGAGGCCTTATGTACATGTGTCAGTGCAGGAACATAACATTTCCCAGTTCCTGGTATTGGTACCATTTCCCCCTAAGTATTTTACTTAATAATTTATTTTTGTGGCATTGCAATAGTTTAAAAGATTATGTTAATAAAATGAAATGTGGAGATATATGATAAATACTTTCATGTTTTACAATTTTATGCTTTAATTTCTGGAATGCTCTGGGGAAATCTTTTGTGTGGAAAGGATTGGTCTCACTGAAATCAACCTTGCTGCTTTTGTTTTGAGCAGCTCCCCTGTGCCTCGTGGTGGTACATTGCATATTCTGTAGAAGGGCTCAGCATCGTGGGTGGTGTCTTATTACTTCTCATACAAAAAATTCCAGACATTGCAGGTCTGCAAGGAATAGGAGGCCTTTTTAAAGCTCCTTCAACAGCCTCCTTTAGTTATTTAAAATAAATCCTTCAGATTTTGCTCTCACACACACACACCTCTACAAACAAGGTGATAACTGAAGACCAGAAATAAGGGGTTGAGATAAATTGTAGCAGAAGCTGAGGGTCTACAGTTAAATCTTTAGAGGCTTTGCTTCTAATGTAAGTGGAGACACTAGGTGACAGACCTTTCTTTGTAGCTACCAAGATGAGTATCCTCTTGAAACTTGTTTTTTTTTTGTCTGTAGAGAGCTATTATGGTCTTGTTAATCTTTGTTCCTTATTGGCTTCCCCATAAATATCAGCTCTCCCCTCAGCATTGTGATCTCTGGATTATCTCTGGTTAAAATTTGTCTAGGTGTCCCTCCCAGAAATGCTTCTAAATAAATATTGGAGAAACTCCTGACCTTCAAGTTGACATCCAGATGTGTACTTCCACGTGACTCTACAATGCTGGCCAAGGGAGAGACTGACCCCAAAACTAGGATCAGGAATATTTCTATTTGAGATCCAGGGAGAAAGTGCAGACTTTGGAGGTGTGATCCAGTGGTTAGGGGAGATATTGCAGACCAGTGGCATCAAGCTGACTGCAGGAGCCCTGCTCCTGCTTGTTTCAGTTCCTGGGAGCTAATAAGCACCAGCTGCAGGAAACCTGAGCTGGAAATCATTGTGCAGCTTTCCTTCTGTTTAAAAATATGGCTTTTCCCCCCCTTTACTGTGTTTATGTTTTTATATGTTGAAGAACATCACTTGTAGGGCAGTCTAGTATTGAAAACAATAGTGTGACAGGGGGACAGGTCCAGGTTGGACACTGGTGCAGGAAACACCTGTGAGCTCAGTGCCATCCTTTCCTCCACAGCCACACCACTGTGAGCCCTGCCCCGGCCTGTGGGACAGCTGCTGGCCCTGAGTTAGAGCTTCCAGCAAACTCCTCGAGTGCTGGGTGTGAAGTTCAGCTGCTTTTGACCAGCTCTGCTGTGAAAACTTGGGGAAGATGTTTGTTTGCCCAGCCAGAGCTTGCAAGGTGGTTGCTTTGGGGGTGGCTATGCAGAGCTGCTCCCGGCGGGTCTGTGCTTTGTGGGAGCCTCTGGTTGTAGATGGGAGGTGTGGATGTGTAGGAAGGTTCTTGGTTTTTTTTTTTTTTTTTTCTTGTTCCTTTCTACAGAAAAAATCTGGGCCATTCAAATCATTTGCCTTTTCCCTTGTGCTGACAATTTAACAGCCTTTTTAAAAGCTTTGGTTTCTCTCAAGTATGCTCGCCCCAAACTTGTTTTAATTCTTGTGTGGAGGCCTGGAGCTTAACAATTATTTTGCTTAAGCTCTCTGAGACTTGCCATAAAACTTTTTTTTTTTTTTAAAACGCACACATGCTAATGATCCCCATCAGATCATGTTGTTAAACAGGGAATAAAGTACTTGCACCACGATGACATTATTTTAAAAAAATGTTAAAAGCAGGCCAGCAGAGCCCATTTCAGCAGTTTTGTTCTGAAATAATTTGCACAGATTTGTTAGAGTTAATTTGTTGAAAAGTTCAGTGTTTGTACAGGCAAGTCCTGATTTCCACAGCGAGACAAGAAGCAGCAGAGGAGCGAGCGGGTGTCCAGCATTTGCAGGAGCAGGCTGGTGGGAAATTTCCCTCCCTCTTACCCTTCTGCCCCATCCCAGCTGTCCAGTGCAGGAATGTAAAAGCAGTGTCAGAAGGCTGGGAAAGTCAACTCTGGGTTTTTGTGGACTCCTTGCAAATCAGAGGAACTGTCTGGCTCAAATCTGCATTTAGGGCCAAGAGAAGAGGATTTCCTGCTATTTAGTTGCTTGAGGAAGGAAAGGATTTACCTCTCAGCTGTAGCAGGACTTAATTTTTCTCCTTTTCAATAAGAATATCATAGTCTAGGGCAGCAGCAGTAAACCTGTGAGAGCTCTCCCTCCTCTGCATGCAATTCCCCCCTGCCCAAGCATCCTCCTGTCACAGCTCCCAGCCCCAGCAAGGACTTGGCATGTCCCTGCACTGTGAAAGAGAGAGTTGTGGAGGGGGTGGCTGCTGCGACGTCGCTCCCTGGCCACCATCTGGATCCAGTTAGCTCTCTCGGCAGTAGGGCTGAGTCTCATTTCCTCCAACCAGTAATGTTATATAGGCAGTGATCCTGTTCTGCCCTAACATAATTGAAAATTATGTGTATTGTAGACTCGCAGCGCTGAAATGTAGACTTGTAAAAATCTGTGGCTCAGGTAGCCTGTGGAGATTGAATTTGGCACACAATGAGGCTTTTATGTAAAGTAAGAATTATAAGCCACCACATCAATATTGTGTTACAGGCATGACAATTCTTGGATGAGGAGGCCTTGAGTCAGGCTCGTCACCTTAAACAATGCTAATATTTCATACTTTATCAACAGGGCTGGCATTTTGAAGCCAGCAAACATTTTTTTGCTTTTGCAAACATCCTGCTGTTGAAGGTGTGGGTTCACTAGCTTGACGTGGGCATTGTCTGTGGGCTCTGGCCCCCTCTGCTTATCTGACAGACAGAACATCTCACCCTTAGCAGGGCTGGGAGGCTGCTCTGGATCCTGGCCACTTGGTAGAACTCATGGAAGTTGCTTTATCGACCCTTGTGCTTTACGGCTTTCCCTTGGGTCTGCTTATTTGATTTTATTTTGTCTTCCACTGGTGTGTTATCCACTGGTAGAAATGGAAGCTGTCCATGTCTGTGCTTGTGTGCAAAACTGAGCCCTCTGGATCTAGACTCTTCCTGCTGGGCTTCATGTGCATGTCCAAAAGAAGCTGTTTGTGCTTTAGCCTTTGCACCGTAAGACTTCTTGGATCCTCTTTGCCAGGGGTGGGAAAGAGAAGGGCTTTACTGAGAGTCCAGACTAAGGGTTTTAAAAGGAGAAAAAAAAGTGTAGCAGTAAGATCTTCTGAAATGTTCATCTTGCCCTAAGGTCAGCCTGGTGTAGGAGCTGAAAGTATGGGCTGAAAGGCACGGGCTGTTGTGGGATAGAGGTGGAGTGGGAGCAGCCATGCCGCCTTGCTCTGTTTCTTCTAATGGAATTTATTGCTAGTAAAAAACAGCACAACTGACAGTCCTGAAGGCTTTGTAATCCCTGCAATAATTACTGACTGGATGGGGTCTGCTGTGAGCTCACCCCTGCTGCTTGTCAATGCCTCTGTCTGCCCTTGGGGCAGTCTCAGGGAAGCCCACGTGTTTCTCAGCCTGTGTTTTAGGACAGCTGCTGACCTGAGCTCCTCACAGGCTGTCATGGTTGTACGGATATTCCAGGGTTGCTTGTGACTGTGGAGTGGTCATGGAAAAATGAAGATGATGAGTTTATTTTTATGGGTAATGGCTTGGTGTCTGTTCCCTGAAAATCCACTGTTTGAGCTGTCATGTTCTTGTAGAGGCTTCAGCTGTGGCAGCAGTAGCTTCTTGCTCTCCAAAAACCACTGTGAACTTTGAAGCAGAGTCATGCACACATCCTGTGAGGACGTTTTCTTTGGAAGAAGGGAAAAATACTTCACTGATTGTCTGGAAAACCTGAGCAAGCCAGTAGTAGCTGTGACCCATCAGGACCCGTTCTGGAAATTCATGCGCCCCTTTATGTGGTGGTGTTTTGATTGCTGTCTAAGAAAACTGGTGGACTTTTGAAAATGTAGCAGTGTACTTGTTTAATAGTGTCATCTGAAAATCTGTAATGTATCAGATTTCCCCTCAAGTTTAAAAGTTGGCTCTCAGTTGGCTTAGGCTTTGGGTCCAAATTCTACACACTCGGGTTGCATTTTTATGCACTTTTTTGAAACCACAAAGGGTTAGAAAGTTGCTTTAACATCATCTCAACTTTAAAATTTATGTTGTGGTCACATATATTGAAGATCAGGGATTTGATGCAAGTGATCAAATATCTGGAGACTTACAATTGAGTTGTAAGAGTTAGAAATATTGCTTATCGGTAGTCTAGTTCTGGTTTGTTTGGGTTTTATTTCTTGTTTTTAAGAAGTGCTGAAACATTCTGGTCCACATTGCACAAATCCCAAATGTGAACATGAATAAAAACAAGACTTCTTGGAACTTGTGGAACTCATATGGGGCACAAATCCAGAGTATGGGTTTGTTTATTTGCATTCCAGTAGCTCAGAAAACTCAGGCCCTCCAAGTGATGGGAATTGGTAACACATTCTCCTGCTGGCTTCTGCCTTTTGGGCACCTCAGTGGCCGGAGTCTTGCAGCAAACAGGCCTTGCATGTGAGCAAATGTTTTGCATACGTGAGCAAATGTGATAGATAGTGATGTGCTGAAAGCATGGAACCAGATCTCCTTCCTTCCTCCATGGAGATTCAGATACAGCTTCCGCTGTTGGCCTGGAGTGGCGGGGGCTGTTTGTGCATGGTGGTTCTTCAAGACTACTCTTACTTTAAAAAAAAAAAAGAAAAAAGGGAAGGAATGGGTAAACATAACTATTTCTCTGGTAGGTATTTTCTAGGAATAGATCTGTCAGGTCAAGCAGTGTCTAGTGCTAAATAGGAGCTGCTGCAGTGGCCTGATCTATGCATGCAGCTGCTTTTCTTAGTGCTGGGAGGGGGTGAATGTATGTGGCCATACACATTTCTTCCAGCACGATACAGGGCTTTTAGAAGTCCCATATTAACCTGTGTTAACTGGGACAGCACAGCAGCATGCAGAGAGAAAAGCCTGGGCTGAAATTATATTTAGATGTACAGCACAGAAGTTTGTTTGGGATAACTAATTTCTCTGTGGACCTGCTTTTGTTCAGAATTGAGCACTTCTGGTGCAGCGAGCTGAAGCTTTTCTTGCTTTTGAGTCAGTTCCCCCATATGGTGCAAGCAGGGCACCTGTGTGTGTCCAGCCTGTCTGCTGTCTGTGGTGGCAGTGCCACAGAGAAGCTGTGGCTGTCCCCGAGCCAGGGTTGTCTGACAAAAGACAAGCCAGAAGAAAATCCATGGTGTCTTCCAGAAATTGTGAAAAGTAGAGAAAATTGGTGCTAAGACCCAGCAGTGTTTTTGGGGTAGTGCTCTGTCTTTAGGGCTTGTACAGCACTGGGGAGTTGGAGCAGTTGACTTGGTACATTTGTTGAAAGAAGGCTGACAGATGACCCATTCAGTAATGAGATCATATTCTTAATTCATGATATGTTTTCCCTCTCCTGACACTGATATTCATCTTTTCCCTTGTCCCATCCTCTCCATGGTTATGCTATTTTGTTTCTTTGTGGGTTTTATGCTACTTCTAGATTTGCTACGTTTAGTAAAATTAACTTAATACTGTCTTTGCAATCTGTTTTTTTTCTTTATTCCTGAACTGTAACACGAACGATATGAGATTGTTAGTTCTGCACAGATTTTGTATCCACAAACATGTAAGGTTGTCTTAATTTTTTGTTTCAGTTCCTTGCATAAGTTTTGATTTATACTTTTTTATCCATGTTACCTAAGATTTGTTTTTTTTTTTTTTTTGCCTTTCTTTTCTGAACTCATTTTTCTTTTCCCATTTTTGTTTCCTCCATCCAGTATCTGCAGATGAAATGGCCACTGCTTGATGTTCAGGCAGGGAGCCTTCAGAGTAGACAAGCCCTCAAGGATGCTAGGTCTCCATCTCCAGCACACATTGTTGTAAGTAAACACAGAAAGATGTTCTTCTTTTGTTTAAAAACAAACAAAAAAAAGCATTTGACATTAATGGCAATGGTTGTCATCAGTTTTCTTTTACACAGACCAAAGGAGAAATACCTCAAAACAAATAAATCCCTAACAAGCCTGTGGTAAAAGGAGGGAATACTTTTGTTATCACTGGGCTTTGTTGTCACTGATAATTATGAAATTATCATCCATGTGCCTTACAGGAGACCAGGGAGTAAAAAATACTCTAAATTTACACACTGCAGGATTATGTAGTGGCAGTGGAGTCCAGTCAGGCTGGTTTACACATCTGACCTATCTGTGTTGAAGTGAAGAGAGTGAAGAGACTGTCTGGAAAGCTCAGACTTAAGACTGCCTTAGAAAAATCAAAACCAAGCCTATTCTGTGTCCTTTATTTAAAGAAATCTTTTCTTAGTGTAAAATCTTGGATGAGAGTTTGAGAGTTGGTCAAGGCTCAAAAGAGCCTAGTTCAACAGAGCACGTGTTCCTTTGTTTTGTGATGGCTTCTCATTTAGTATAAACATTGTTATCAAATGTTTACTACTACATGCAAAATAGAAAACTCTCTTTTTAATGAATAGTATTTTAAAAACTACAGTTATTTATTAACTTCTAACTTAAATTCTTGGTTAATTTTTCTTGTGTTTCTGTTGTGAAAACAATGTTGAGTTTGCAATGTTCAGTACAAATTTATATGAGTGGTTTGGGGGTTTATTTTACTTTCTAAAATAACATCCATAGAGATCTAGAAGGAAATGATTTGTTTATGTGGTGATTTGCAAGAGCAGAGATATGCAATGGTCCATCCTCACCCACAGCCAGTGTCAGTGCCATCTATTGTTAATAGCTTCTCAGCTCTGTCTATTCATCTGGGATATCTACCTCTGGAGAGAATGGCATGTGCTAGGTTAGAATATTTCTTCTGAAAAAAAAAATAGTAATCAAGTTTAATGTGAATTTTTAAAAAACTTTTTTACAACCACTGGATGATAAGGTAAATGCCAGGAAAAGAAACTGCTCATTGTTTACTTTCTGCTCTATAGTCTAGAGCTGACACAGCTGGTAGATCATCCAAGGCACACATTGGTCTTTCTAGAAATTTCAAATCATACGAAACATTTTGAGGTGCTTCTTTTTCCATTGTTGTTTCTTTAAATTGAGAATTGTCAGCCCATTGTGATGAGTGTCATAGTTCTTTATTCAAAAGGAAAAAAAGATTTCCTATATTTTAGAATCCATAGCTTCTAAACCATCCTTCAAATCATCAGAGAGCAGTTGGAACAAGACTGGTATCTGCCCAGTTGATATCTAGTGCTGGCTGCTTCACTTTTCAGAATTACTTTGCTTTTCCTTCCTGTCCACTTGGGCTGTCACTGGAGGAAGAGATCAGAGAAAAGATGTCTGGCTGCATAATCAGAAATCTGCAGTCATCAAAACCTGCCATCATCTTACTCCTAATAAGAAATGAGCTAGAGAAACTTTCCTATTTTAATTCTTATCTTTTTACTGCTGTGTCAGAGGACTGACATGGGGTGGGAATGTTCCCGTGGCTCTGGCATGGTGGAGTGCTGTCAGACTCCTAGGAAGAGATGGAGAGGGAGCCATAGGCTTCTCCTGGGTAGTTGCAGCTGGGGAGGGCAGGAGGAATTTGATTGGGATCACCTGAGCTTCCCAGTGCTGAGCATCCCGTGTCCCTAAGCCTCCTGCCCTGCAGGAGAGCAGACACTTGCCTCTAAAACCCAAAGCAGCCTGTGGTGCTCAGGGGTTTGACTGACTCTGCTCCCCTGACTCTCTCCAGCCCTTCCACCCAGGTGTCGGCGAGGTGGAGATGAGTGGTCAACAAAATATACAAAAAGGGTTCAAAACTCACAATCATTTTGGAAAACGAAGCGAAACCTGCTTCCAGGGAGGCTGAGGTTGATCTGCTTTGTGTTTTGACCATTTATGGGGTTCTTATGGATCTCTTTAAAAGCTGTTTCACTCTGCTATTCAATAAAAAGCATATTTACCATAGCAACCACTTAGGCCATGAGGAACATATACTACCTCCGAGATGGAGGCCACCTTCTTCCCAAAGAGCCACAGCTGGCATTTGTAATGTGATCTTTTGTGCTACTTACAATGTTGGAGGGAGAGGAGGTGGAGGAGGGAGTGAGGGGGGAGAGCAGTGGGTTTTTGGGAGGGGGGGAGGTTCTGCAAGGTTTAGTGTTTATTTCTAGCAGCAAACTGTTTTGCCTTGTTCTGTTAAAATATATAAATAAGGGGCAGCTTTTTCCACCCTTTTTCCTGGCACCGACCCCAGGCCACATTAATTTTGTGGAGTGAAAATGGTCTTTTTTTTTTTTTAGTAAATAAAGTTAGAGCGGGTAATGGCATTTGGGGGAGATAAAGTGGCTGCAGATGCCAGTTGGCCTGGGATGTGTCAGGCATCTCTGGTGTCCCTGTTGCTGCTGCTGTGCCTGCCCACAGCACCTGGGACCTGGCTGCTCTTGCACAGGGCTCTATATCCACTTCTGTCTGCATTTGTGAAAACACAGTTCATCTTTTTGTAGAACAGTGATGAGTATTTCATGGGCATCCTGATGTTTCTGTGCAAGTGTAACATGTAGGGATAGAAACTGGTTCTCTACCCTGGTTGCTGTGTCTAGTCTACCCATCAAGTGTATCCATGCCAGTTTTTCATCTTCAAATCAGTTGGGCTGCCCTGAAGATCTGTAGGAAAATGCTAACACCTGCAAATCACTTCTTATCTTTACTCTGTCTCTGAAATCAGGATTTGAGGCTAATCTTCATAGCTGGATTACAGAGAGGAAAGGAGAGAGTGGCGGCTTGGGTTCCCCCATGCCCTTTTTTCCCCTTCTTTTTATTTCTCTCTTCACTTTCTTTTTTTCTCTGCCTCCCCCCTTCTTTTCCCTTCCTCTTTTTTCCTTTCCCTTTTTTAACACTCTTTCTTCTTAGTGCTTGGCTATGACAACCACAAGCTCTGTGTCAGTTTTTACTCCCAGCTCCAATGAAACTCCCCTTAGGAGTTCAGCTTAATGACTCAAGGCTGCATAACATGGCCGTCTGTAATGTCTAAAGTAAAATCTGTTCTATTTGTCAGCCATCCTCCTTTCAGATTTGTTTAAGAACATTAAGTTAAGACTACAAAAATTGAAGCAAAAGACCAGCATGAATAATTTGGCTGGATTGCTGTCCCCAGTGCCGAGGGCTGGGTTAATGCTGCTTTTTCATGGTGCTTGAGAGAGTCTCCAAGGTCCATAATGAGAAACAGAATATTAAACTGAAATTATGTTCAGTATGTCTTGAGGAAGGTACAGCATGAGGCTCCATTTAAGACCAGTGCATTTATTTACATTTAGGTGCTTCACTCATCTGGTAAGACTTTTTGCATCATGCTCTGGCACAGTCATGCTGTTTATCTGTGTCCAAAGGTGAAAGAAAACTGGGGCAAAAATTGTTTTAATAGTATATTATTAAGCTTGCTAGGTCAAATTTTTGAATTCAGCCTGCAGATAGTACTATTATGAGGCTGGGATATTTTTGAAGTGTTTTTTGTGGTTATTTCCCCTCTTTTCTTTCTGAAGATTTCATTGAAGGTATTAAGATTTTGTGAAACAGTCTTAGCGGGAAGTTTTGGGTGTAAAGCAGACTTCAGCTTGCTCTCAGGGGTGGGGTGCTAGTTGTCCTGAAGTCTCATGGTCAGTGTGCACCTGATTTGATCCACATGCGTGGTGCCAGCAGGGTGATAAGGATGGGAGATGGGTGATGTAGGAGTGGGAATCTCACATAAAAGTTTTCTGTTGCAGCCTGGACAGGCAGGTGAAAATGAGCAAGGTATGTCTGTGCAAGGATCTCTGAAATCTGCTCACTGCAGAAAGCAAGCTCCTTTAACACCTCTTTTATCTGTGTGTATTGCTACAACCTTAAGGAGAAACCCGGTGCTGTTCTTCCCTGTTCTCTGCAAAATAAATATTCTGATTCAGCCATACCCTGTTTTGGGCAGGAATGTGGTTGAAAGACCAGTCCTGGGATCCTGCCTCCTGCAGGCTGTGCAAAGTCTTGCTTTTAGCTTCCTTACTACTTGGCAAAAACATTTAGAAGGCAACAGGATGGTGGCTTGGTACAGTATATTCCTTATAAAACACTAAGGGTTTTTAAAAATTCCTGCATTTTGAAGTAAATGTCAATGTTAACCTCGGGGGGAGGACTTCCAGTACTTTTTGGCTTAATATGTAAGGAACACAGCCATATAGTAGACTGAATCACCAAGAACAAAGAATCACTGTGCAGTAGTGTATCTATTTTTTTCTTCTTTTTTTAAAAGTAAAAACATTTTCTCAAAACATAATATGACAAGCAAAACTGAAGGCAAAACTATCTGAAACATACTGACTGTTCTCTGTCTCTTCAATGAGCAGGGACTGTGGGCATCTGGGACCTCTGGGTGGTTTGGAGAGATCAGTTGTTTTGGTTTTTTTTTTCCCCAGAGCAACTGGAGTTGAAGTCTGTCCTGCCTGTTCCCTAATTTTTTTGTCTAATATGGTTTGTACTTCTGCATTTTAAAGGATAAATACCTGCTAGTAACAGGTTTATTTTAGGCAGACTTTAAAATGCACCTTCAGTGTCCCTCCAGACAGGCTGGAAGTGGGGTGCATCCAGACATACATGTGTCCTGTATGTGTGGAGCCATCTGGAACCATAATCTTGCAACTTCCACTCACAGTGCTCCTAGAGGGCTTTTGAAGCTCTTTGTCTTTAATGTTTTGTTGTAGGAAGACTCTTCTTCCTCTGCAGTAACTTCTTGAGATGTTTGTGGCTTCCACGCTGCCTGCAGCCATGACAGGACACCCTCCTCTGTCCCTAGAGATCTGCAGGGTGATCAGGAACATGGTGGTGTTGTGGGAGGAAGGACCTGGCTGGGCATCATTGATATCAGTGCCTGGTGTTGAGAGGGACACGTTGTGGGCAGGAGGAGGGAGCTGTGTCTGAGCTGTGCTGGTGCCCCATCCATCCCTGATGGCTGGTAGGTCATGGACCCAACACGCAGATCCCTGAGACTCACACTGCAGAAATACCCATGCAGACTTAATTGGAAAGCTTCTTTAGTGACTCTCTCCTTTTTAAATACTCTATACTTTATTTGGCTAATTGCTTTGGCAATTACAAAGTAAATAAAATGTTTCATTAATACATGCCCAAAAGTATGCAAACGTCTTGTCCTCAATTTTTGGAGCTTCTTGGAATTAAGCCACAGAACAAATTAAGCTTGCTGAGAATTTTGTGGCTGAATCTTTCACCACTAATTCCTTTTGATTTTTTGTTGTGTTTAAAAAAATTCTGTGTACGAACCAGGATGTTTGGGGCTAAGTATAGAATTCACCTACCGGCAGTCCAATAAAATTGTTTTGGATGGGTTCCTATAAAACACACCCATTATATTCAGTACCCATTAAATATGAATGGAAACCTAGTGCTTGGTTTGTGTAGACAACAGAAGAAATTTGGGCTCTATGAAAGTAATTTACTTGGTAATTTGATACGTTTGCAGAATACTTCAGACTTTAGGGGACTGCTCCATGGCCTTGTGTTTACTCTGTAACACAATGTCCATCCTCTGCAGCCCTCCTTTTGGTACTGGAGGGAACTCCTCTGCTGCAATGCTGAGACTGGGGAAATGTGCAGGCTTGCACCTCTTACTGTGAAGTGAGCAGGAATTTAATGCTTCTGCAAACATCAGTCAGCACTAAAGCACCTCCAGAAGACACCTTGGGGCTGGATTGGCAGCTGGGATGAATTGTCACGCTTGGTTGTAGTCAGGAGATCTGTGAGTAGTTCCAAGAACTCTGAAGTATTTGGATGCTGGGATATTTCAGCTGTGAATAAATGCTGTAAAGTGTATAGTACTGCCAACCCCAATTGTTCTAGGATCATGAGTCAGGCCTCAAAAGATCATGGGGATTTGTGGGGTGGGGGGGTTGTCTCTTGTTTTTGTTTGTTTTCTGTTTCTTAAATAATACATTTTGTATTCTCTTTATTTGTTCTGTTTCCTGAGCCTGCAGGGTATACTCTGCTCAATCTCAAAGTTTTCTCTGTAGCAGTTTGTGAGCTTGCTGTGTGCTGTAAGCGGAGTCTGAGGTTCTTCCCTAAACACTCGACTTCAAGGCTACCATGCCTTGAAAAGCAGCAAGTACTGCTAGACTGGCTGTAAAATTGTAGGAGTTAGCAACCCTAAGTGTTGCTCCAGGAGAAGGCAGCTGAGTAAGGGTGTTAGGATAGGATCAGCCCAATCAAACCCTCATCTGTTGAGCATCCATTTCTTGTGAATCATCTGGTTTGACTTTAGGAGAACCTGGTCCTTGGTGCTGGCAAACACTCTAGCTTTTGAGTGCTGGGGTGACTTACCTTGTGATGGATGGCTGCAACATTTCCAAGCTTCTTTAACATCACTAGGGATGGCTCAGCAGGTCCTCCTGAAGTAGCAAGTTTACAGCCCTGGGTATTGCAGTGAACCAGCAGCAGTTTTGGTTTCCTGAACAGGCTGTGCAGTCTTGCATATAAGTTGGAGCCTTGAGATTTGACAGTTTGGTTTGTTATGACACACCAAAGCATATCTCTCTCTGACACTTCTGAGTATTGACGCTCTCTGGGTGAAGAGGAAGCAAGACAAAAGCTTGCTCATCAGATCATCTTAAGAAAGATGTAACCTTGCTGCCTTCAGTGTGGTTGGAAGTGCATCTACTGCAGGATTTCTTCTTGTATCCTATAAAATAAGCTTTTAGGTCCTGTATATGACACAAATAGGATACCTAAATTCTTGCCATTTTTGATTAGTTAGTCCTGGATACAATAAACCTGCAGAGAGCAACCTTTTGAGAAACCTACACCAGGAAGATGGTTTGGAAGAGTATTTCAGCACAGAGGAGCACAAGCTGCATTTTTAATTCTATCACATAGCAGTTTGTTATGCTGAAGCATGCATGTTAAATGAACTTCTAGGGACTTGTATGGGCCTACAATTAAATACCAGCAGGCTATCAGCTCTCCAGCAGAAGAGTGGCTGTGCCAGGCGGAGCAGGGAGGACGCAGACGGTCGGTCCCCGGAGCCCCGGGCGGGTGCGAGGGCTGCAGCAGCAGCAGCTCGGCCTTGGCAGCGGGCGAGGAGCCGCAGCAGCGCCGGGTGATGCTGCAGAGCCAGATGGGTGAGCCTGTCAGATCAAAGTTGATGTGTACCGAGGGTGGCAGACTTGGCAGGGCCGCTCGACGCAGGTCCTCCTCCCCGCGCACCCTGTCTGCAGCTGAAGTTTGTGGCTGGATTCAATCTGGAGCTTAGAGAAGTAGGTACTGAATAATGCAGCCTCCTCTGGAGCCAGAGCCTGTGCTGACTGGAGCAGGAGCAGCCATCATGTGTAGAGCAGAAAGTTTAATGGGTATGATATGGCCCTGGCATTTATTTTTCTCCGAATTTCTAGAACCACAGTCTTCCTTTACCAGTCCAGCTTTGGCCATGTTGATGCAGAATGGAAAAGCCCAAATACCCAGTGGAAGTGGCTGTCTCAGAATAACTATTCCTCATTATCTCTCCATGCGGCCACTCTTATTCAGCAGTAAGAGGTCCTTTGTGTGGTTTAGCTTAATCCGCTTTGGAAACGGATTAAGCTAAATCTCACAAAGGAACTCTTAGTGCTGAATAACAGTGTCCACACGGAAAGATAATTCGAAATAGTTGTTCTGCATTTTTCAATTCACACTTGAGCACAAAAACTTTCCCGTGCAGATGAGCCTACTTGAATAGGAACCACCTATTTTCTGTCTAAACAAGGTCTGTGTGCTGTGTCCAGGTGCTATAGTAAAGTAAACAGCACGTATTTTTCATTAAAAAGAAAGGAAGGAAACTGGCATTGCTGGGCTCAGGACCATTTTTCTGCCAATTTGCTCAAGGATTATTGCTTTTCTCACCAGTTCATGTGGTTTGGGATTAGATTATTCATGGGATGCTTTACTTTCTGGAATGTGTGGACATTTCTACACTCTCTTGTGAAAGAAACTGGAGCTGCTTTGTAAGCCACTGAATAAAGAGAAGGAAGGATGCTTTCTGCTCTGCCCTATGCAGACCTGTTTGGCAAGGGGCAGACCCATTTTGGAAAGTCTTTGGGGAGTTAGAGATGTTGCAAATAACAAGGAGTGATGCCTTTGTAAAAACAAGCTCCCACCCCTAATCTGTCCCCAAGCAGTGTTCTGTGCCTATTTTCACAAAAGGAACCTAGAAATAAGTTGTTAAACAGATTGTGGGTTTGGATATGCAGTGGGCTGGTGACAGGGGTCTGGTTCCAGGGGCAGTTACTTGGAAGCTTTGCTCATATCTAACAGATACCCGTGAGTAAAGTCATTGAGCACTTTACCAAGGTGGGGAAACATTGCTCACTCCTCTGTTTCACCGGTCTGGCCAGAAGAGATGCTAAGTAACTTTCCCAAGTTGATTTTGAGAAACTGATGATTTCCACATCTGGATTTTAGAGACAAGCAAAAAAGCCTATAGCCCCGCAGAAAAGAAAAAAAAAAAAAAACACAACAAAAAAACCCACCAAAAAAAAACCAACAAAAAACCCCTCAAAACAAACAAACAAACAAACAAACAAAAAAAAACGACAAAAAAAACCCCCCAAAACAAAACAAAAAAACCCAGAAACTGAAATAGTTTTTGAAATCTAAACCTAAAATACTTACACCTTATCAGATCTTAGGGAAAAGCTACTTTTGGTGTCATTTAGGTCCTTGTGTCAGATGTACCTTACACCTCATGTCTTGGAATTAGTAAGTTTGGGGGAGCTGGACCAGTCCTTCCTCTACCTTGGTTGGCAGTAGCCATGCACCCAGGCCCCCATCTATAGGAATGATACAAACAAAGTGAGGGATAGCTGGTCATGGTTGCTGGTCATGGACATGCATGGTTTGAACACATATGTTTGTGTGTTTATAAGAGGAAGGGTGTTTTCTGACTAACCTCCCTGACGGAAGTAAGAAGTAAGCAAGTTTTGGGGTTTGGTTTGAAGATTTTTTGTTGTTGTTGTTCTTTTTTCCCTCCAACTTTATCCCTCCACCTTCTTGGTACAGATCAAGGACCTGATGGTGACCCTGGGCCCTGCAGTGCAGGCCTGCAGAAAGAGTTGCAGTTTCCTAGGAGAGGCGAGTGGTTCTTTAACATGCATTTTTCCTTTTGGCACGACTCAAAGACTTCTCAGCTGCTATTACTGTGGAAACTAGCTTCCCCTTCCTTTTTACTTTTTAGGCCTTGATTCAAGAAATCATTAAACATGCATTGACGTCCATCGGTGTTCAAGACAACATTTAAGCATGTGTTCAAAGTGGTGTCTTGTGTAGTGATGCTTTTCTGAGTTAGGGTGCTTGAAATAAGCATTTATATGAAATAAAGTCCCTTCCTGAGAGACGATTGTGACCTCTGCCTGTCCCCCAGCAACTGAAAAGAGAGAGGGAGAGAAGGAATAGTGTGACCTGAGCTCTTCTCCCCTGGAGCTTATCCTTGTGCTGACATATTTTTTCCCCAGGGCTGTAGGAGGAGTAGTAGAAGAAAAGTTGAAGGATTTTGGTCTCTTAGTGCTCGTCTGCCCACTGGGAAATGAACAAAATCTGCACATGGTCTCCTTCTCTGGCTGAAAGATAGTGTCTGGGAAAGGAAAGAAAACAAAAAAAAGTTGCCCTAATCTGTGCCTGCAGAGCTCTGCAATGTCAGTATTGAGTGTTGTGGGCTTGGCACTGCCCTGTAATAAGGAAATGATGTTTTATGGAGGAAAGCAGAATGAAGAGAACTGAAAGCCACCAGACTTTCTTACTATGCACTAATGGTTCCTGCCAAGCAGCTGCATGGAAGCCATACCATTAGAAAACCCCAAATGTCTGCAGTGAAGTTTTCCCTGGCAGCAGAACTTCTGTCACTGCATGTTGAGCATGTCTATGTGGTTAATTAATATTAAGCAAGCAAGAGTTTGAATTGCTAAAGCCGTAACTGCTCCACGTTGACTCCTCACGTCCGTGCTTTTCAGGCATGTCCAGCTCTTTGGACGGAAGTCGTTTACTGGACATGAAATAACCTGCTCCTTATTAAAGGGCTCTGATGGCCAGGACAGGTTACTTGGGGATAAGCTCCGGTGTGAATCTGAGGCAATGCTGGTTGCTCCACAATTGCTGCCCGAGGGGTAAACGTGAGGCAGCAGCTGCCATTTGGGCTGGAGGTGTCTAGCATGTGGCTGGGCAGTTACAGAGGTGCTGCAAGGCCTTGCTGGGCTCACCCTGCAGTGACTTGTTCTGCTCGTCCTGCCCGGGGCACGTCCAGGGAGCGTCCGCTCACTCCGGAGATGGACTGTTAAACTCCATTCCTGCACAGGCAGCCATGGACACCTCAGGTCACTGTGCTGAGGAATCCGTGGGTGAGTAAACAGTGAGAAAGTGTGAGGGAGCAGTCACAGTTCTGGTGGTAGAGGGGAACAGCCAAAGAGCTGGTGCCATGTTCTTGTCTGGCCAACTCAGTCTGCTCCATGCCTTGGTGCCCAGCTGGGCTTGTGACTCTGGAAATAAAACACCACCCTGCTCCTGTTTGCTGGTGGTTGGACTGGGGGCCTTAGTCTGGGGTTGGAAAATTAGGTACCCTTCCCTTGCCAAGTGCCATTTAAGCATGATAGTGCCTTCTCCCTACAGACACAGTTTCATTGATGTGACTGTGTAATGAGCAGGTCAAAGCGCTTGGTGCAAATAAAAAATAATTTCATTATCATTCTACTGTTACCCGTATTTAGGAAGATGTAGTAGACGAGGAACTGTCAGAAAAGCAGATTGTTGTCGCTGCCTCAGACTGCCCAGATGCAGGGGAGATGGGGCTGTGCAGTGCACACAGCAGCAGTTGGGTTGCTGTACGTGTGTGGTGTGACGGGCACCGTATGCTCACGTCCCTTTCCCAGGAAGGTAACGTGTTCTGCATATCAGATCATGGCAAGGCTGGAAGCGATGTACAGCTCCCCTGAGTCTGAGTTCACAGTCCAGACTGGTAGGCTAGCCTGTCTTTGACATGCATATTTAATGCTGTAGTTGTCTTTGCATATTTTGCTGAAGGGGACTAAAGGCAAAAAAAAAAACAAACAAAAAAACCAAAAAACCAACCTGGTTGCTCACCTGTCCTTCAGCACAGGTGAGCTTTGCACTTTTTCCCTTGGACATCTGTGAGACATTTAAAAGAGCATCATGGGTTCCTGACATCAAAGAGTTAATAGCAGTGAGTGGGTACAATAGCTCATTAGGACTTAAACGTGGGCTGCAAACTCAGAAATCTTGATAATTTTGGTCTATAAGGACACTGAACTTTCAACCCTAGTTCAGCAATAATAAATGCCTGTTAAGTAAGGCTTCCTTTTATGAAGAGAGGGTGGATGGATGCATTTCAATGGGCTTTAAAAGTCTTGCTACTCGTTTCAGCGTCTGCTGGCCGAATGCATCCGGGCATGGGAAGGCATTTCAGGATCTGCACAAAAAGCACTTTGAAGTATAACCTTTGTGAGCATCTTAGCTAAACCTGACTGCAGTTGGAAGCAGCACTTTATCTATTTATTTATTTGGGAAGTATTTTTCTTTCAAAGTTGCTTGAAAAAAACCGAAACAAAAAGCCAAACCAAAAATAAACCTGTGAGCAATTAAATGAAAATGCAGTTTTGAAACTTTGACCCAAAGTGAAAGGTGATGGTGTACGTTTGCTTTTCTCATGGATGTTTTCATAACCAAATATATCAAGGCTGATTTTTAAAAGCAGGGAAGATGAAGCTGTGCTTTGGGATGGTGCTCAGGGAGGTGCTCAGGCTGCCAGCCCTGCCACTCTGGAGAAGAGGGGCTCAGGAATGGAGCCATCCTCTAGCCCATGGTGGCTGTGCCCACAGGAAACCCAGCGAGGAGCTCAAAAATCTTTTAACAGCCCATCTGTTTACCTGTAGAAGATTCCATTATGGGAACTAAGATCCGAAACAAATCTCAGAGTGGATGCAAGTTCCCACTTCATAAGTTTCAATCTTCCTTGCCTTGAGTTTGCAGGTCTCGATTCAGACAGGCTTCTGCTGAGGTCCCACAAGAGAGCTGAAGTTTGTGTGTGTGTGTGTGTTTTACCTCGCCTCTCAGACAGCACGAGGGAGACCTCCGTGAAGAGAGTGACAGGGTTTGATATAAACCAGCAGGACTGCATTGCTGCCATTATTCGACAGTAAACCCTTTCACAATGCCATATGCTGTGCATTCCAGCGCAGCAGCCGAGGGTGTGATATAGTTAAAGCACACTCGGCAAACAGGAAACGCTGGTGACCGCTGTGTGTGCTTTTCATGGAGATAAAGTATTGAGAGCGTAACGAAGGGAAAAAAAAGTGCTGGGAATGGGGGGAGAGGACGGCAGGGGTGAAGGAGAGGGATGTATTTTGGGCCCAAAGCTCCGGTCATTATGAAAACGCAGGCAGGAAATGCAGCCGCGAAGCAAACACTGCTTTGCTCCAAGATGTTTGTTTTACTCCATTACATGTATTTTCTAGTTTGCTGCTGGGTAGCGAGAGTGGATGTGTGTGGTTTGGGTTTTTTCAGGGTGTTTTTATTTTTTCTTTTTTTTCCTTTTTTTTTTGTTTGTTTGTTTTGTTTGTTTTTTTAATTAACTTTATTTTATTTTTAAAGTTCCTGCCACTCTGGCTTAGTACCCAACTCCCTTCCCCTCTACCCTACCCTGGTTAATAATGAAAGGCTATTTTAAGAGACTGGAGCTCAGTAACAGATATTTCATACTCCAGGAAAATGTGGACAGCGGTGTTTAACCTAAGCACAGTTATTTTCCTGGGCAATGGCTCTGCAAAAGGCATTGCAAAGGCTCCTCAGAGTTAGGAAGTCGCTGTTGCAGGGCAGGGAGGAAGGCAAGGGGGATGGGACCAACAGGTCCTCAGATGGGGAGAGCTCTGAATCATAAACACACCATAGCTTTAATAAAATAAATGAAGTGGAGCCTTTTCAGACGAGGGCAGACTGTATTGGGGCAAGCCAGGCTTTTAACGTTGGGAGTGAAAATTGACAGGCTGAGAACTGGGACATAAACAAAAATGTCAGGCCCTGGGAGTCTTGTTCACTGGACAATGTCTCAATTGTTTCAGTGATTTTTCGCAGGCAGCAGGGGATAGTGGGAGATTTAACTCTTTACTGGCCATGTAGGAGCTGGAGGTGCTCGCAGAGTGAAGAAGTGGCAGAAAAGAGCATTTTTGTTTGGAAATGATTAAGCATGTCAGTGGGTGATACGGGAAGGTCACACTGTTCTCTGCATACTTGTCTGCTGTTAAAGTTGGGCTTTACACTTCCTTAATTTTATTTAGGTTTTGCTCCCTGCTTGGAAAAGTGTTTTTGGGGTTTTTTCCGCCTTCTAAATTTTTTTGCTTTTTATCAGGAAAAATGAGGTCATGGGGCAGACCAGTAGATATGTAAGAAGGGAAGATAAAAAGATATATAAGAAGGTGTGTGTTACATTTTTTAAAAATTAGTACTTCTTCATTAAATGGCTGACAGGCAAACTAGGTGTTTTAAGGCTGTCTAGATTATTTGGAGCAGGCTGAAATGTGAGATAGGGAATGCCCTTTATTTTTTTAACTGCTTTACTGTTTTGCTTAAGTCTCAAAATAAAAAGCCATCTTCAAAGAAGGCAGAGGAGAGGCGAGAAGCTTAGTTGTCTCATCATACTTTTGCTTTATTTATTATAAAAACAAACATTGAAACCTGTTGCATACCAGCCCGACATGGGCAAGGTCCAGAAAGCTGTAACTGGTAATTCTTTACTCATCAGATTTTGAATGTGTGTTTTGTTGTGGGCAGGGGGGAGGAGGGCGAGAAGCAAACCAAAGTTGCTTCTTCAGGGTGCAAAAGCTGTTGAAGTTTATTTGCAGAAAGATAAACCTCTTTTAATAAAATGTGGGTCTTGTCTCAGTTGAGTGAAGTTGAAACATTTTGCAGGCTGGAAGCCAACTCACTTGGAGTGCAGCAGCCCGGTATTAAAGGTCTGGGATGTGCTGAGGTTGCTTTAACTTAATTTATGGAATAATAATGTATCCCATTTTTGTATCCGTGCATCCTCTGGCTGCTTTGTGTTCAGATGCATGTTTGCAGCCCCACACTTTCTCCTGCTTTCACATTTGTCCTTCCCCAGCCCTGCCTGCTGCTGGTGGGCAGGCAGGAGGCGGGGAGCATCCCAGGGCTCTCCACTGCCTTCCTGCCAGGCAGGAAATTGCCTCCTCCTTGACTGCTGCACGCAGTAATGCAGCAAACTTCTGCTCATGGGCAGGCTGCTCCCCAAATTCCTGCTCGGGAGATACAGTGTCCTGTGTGATAAGGATGGGGAAAGTAAGCTCATGCTCTCCAGATGCTTCCGTGTGTGGTTCACATGGGTGGGAGAGAGAGAAGAGGGTGAAAACAATGGCAGTGTCCTATTGAAACAGGCTGTCTCCAAAAGCCAGAGCAGGAAGAGTAAGTTGCTGTCCCTCCTAGAGTCGGGCCAGGACTGGAGAGACTGGGCACTAAAAACACATGCTACAGCTTCTGTGGAAAATCTGGCTCCATATGTGTTTTGAAGTGATATTGGTTTCAGAGATTTAGAAAACAAAAGTTGTTGACAGGTTGGACCAGTTGCTTCCCTGAGTAAGTATCCTGAGTAGAGCTGGATTTAATAATTTATAATTAATCATTCGTGCAGCAAAATGAATTGCTCTTCCTGTTAGTGAAGGATCACTGAAGAGATCGTGATTTTTTGTGGAACTTTGTTTGTTACTCATGCACAAGTCTCAGCGTTTTGTCTTGGAGATCATCCACAAGCAGTTCCTGAGCTGGCTGGTGTTGGGGCTCCTCTGAGCAGAGATGGGGAACATGTGATACATTTCCGTCCCCTGGGTTGAGCCGTGAGTGATACTCTTTAATTAATAAAAGTTTATTTTCCATGAAGACTCTCCAGAACTTGCATAAATTTACCATCTTGGCAAGTGTCCTTACCACTGAATTAATTTGCTGGTGTAGTCACAGAAAGCAGTTAGCTTTGTCACTTAATGAATTTCTCCTATTTGCTACAGAGCTCAGCATAATGCTGGTCTAGCTCAGGTTGCTGTGGTTTTGTGTATTATAAGAAAGGAAGTAAAGAAAAAGATGAAGCATTTTGTTAGGAGTATTTTGAAATTTCCACCCCTTTCTAGTCATGAATAACAACCTACTTTGATTTGAAAATAAACTCATTACTGATAATAACAGCCTACAAGAGATCTCTGCTTCTGTGCTCCTCCCCATCTCCTAGAGAGACATAACTGCTGTTCCAGGTGAAACAATGCTATTTTTAGTGCCAATGCAGAACATGTTCACAAGATGTCTGCTATACAGCTGGACAGCCCATCTCTATGTGTCTGTTTAGTTGCCACAGTAGTCTTCAGGGCCACCTTTTCCTGAACATCCCAGTTAGCAAATAGTTAATTCTCTATTTTAGATGAACTGGTAGGTGAAATAGGGGGACACTGAGGAGAAGATGCTCTTTGTAGCTATGTCTGGTGTTTATAACCCTTCAAGGCATGCTCAAGGCAGCTCAATTGTCCAGAATGAGCAGCATCTTTAACCTTTGCACGTGTTATTAAGGTTCTGGTGAGGTGTAATCAGCAGGTCATCTGCTCTGCTTTGTCTCCCACCCTGGTTCTAAGACGTGCCTGGACGAGCCCATGGAGCTTGGGCATCATGTGGTCTCCTGTCCCTTCACCTCAGGAGACCTGAATCCTCCTTGTGGAGTTTGGGAAGCCAGCAAAGCAAGAAATGGGCTAAGTCACACTTTGCAAGAGTTGAATGTTGTTTGCCTGCCTTCTGGAATGAGCACGTGCTGGGTGGTGTAAGTGTTTGGATACTTCTTGTTGCTGTGCTTCTCCTGTGAATATTGACTCAGCCTGGTGAGATACAGGTGTGGTGGTGGTTCAGTGAAGGGCTCAGAGAAACACCCCTGTTGTTCTGGTTGGGTGTTTGGAGGTGTGATTGAGAGCTGCCACAGATCTGAGATATGGCCACTGAAGCAGGGAGCAATCCCTTCCCTGTGCTGTCAGCAGGAGAGCTGTACCTCTCTGAGGGATGAATGACTCCTGCATGGCTCTGCACCCACGCTGCCCTTGCACTGGGTGCCTCCTGCCTCTGTGAGAAGGGAGGAAAGGACTTCTAAATTCCCCTTTTGCTGCTAGAACATCTTCCCAGTGCAACCTCAGGGTAAACACGGACATTCAGTTTGTCTGGAGTCTTCCCTGCAGGCCATTTCTCACCAGCATCTGCTGCACCCACATGTTGAGGTGATGGTGGAAGCTCTAGATAATGGTACTTTGCACTTATGTAGCACTTCACATTTCCAAAGTGCATAAAAACCCCAGGCTCCATACCAGTCCCTGAGGGAAGAGGGAGCTTGGAATTATTACCCTCATTTATGGGCAGAAAAGCTGAGATGCAGAAAGGTTAAGTGGTTTGCCCAAGCCCACACAACAGTGTCAGATCTCAGATTAGACTTGGAGTTTTCTGGCACTTGCTGTCATTGTGCAATCAGCTGAAGTGTGTTGCCCTCATGAGATGCTCCTTGTCAAGCATGGAAACTTCATGCAAAGCCTTTCAAAATGGGCAGAGACACCCTGCTTTGGAGCCAATGCTGTTTGATTCTGTTTATATGTTACAGATCCTTCCAAGAGGCAAAAAAATTGCCTTCAGTGGAGAAAAGTTCAGATGAAAACACTGTTCAGCATTGCATTGTGCTGGGCAGGCTGTGAAGGGTTGTGTAACCTGGCCTGAGAAGCACTCAGGTGAAGCAAAGAAGTTCTTCAGTACCAACAACTTTTTACAGCTTTTAGGGAAAGAAGGCACAGCAAGAGGCTCCTGTCTGTGAGAAACAATGCCCCATCTACCCACGGGATTTCTCTCAAGGAGCTACTTGGTGTGTGAGGATGCTTTTGTTGGAGAATGAGTGCCTCTGCCTAGCACAGAGTAATATGCTTTCAAAGTAGATTAAACTAAACTGGGAGGATGCTGTTAATCTGAAGCTGTGAGTTCTGCATCTGTATTTGATCTGGAATAGATACTCTCATTTAAAATTGCATTTGTGTATTCTAGATTGATTTATCTTTTTCATATGGAGACAAGGCCTCATCTCTCAAACCACAATTTGGTTGAGATACTGAAATTACCAGGTTATTCAATGGGGGGTGTCAGGCAACTCTTTTCCTCTATTAGGTGATGCAGATTTTCAGAGGGATCATTTCCAATACTCCAGTGATGGGTTTGAATGGGCAGCATTGGAATTCTTTCCCTGGATGCCCAGCAGTGAAACTGGCTGTGGCTATGCACAAATTTGCCCATCTAAAAGAAGTGATTGAAACTGGTCTGGAGGGACACAGGGGCCAGTGGTGTCTGTGTCTGCCAAAAAGCAGAGCCAGAGGGTGGCTGGGTGCAGGCTGTGGGGCGGGATGGGGAATGCCGGTGTGTCAGTGGGAAACCACAGGGCGTGGTGCAGGGCTGGAGCTGCCAGGGAGCTGCAGGGACAATGAGTCTGTGGTAGGCAGTCACTGATACCAGAGAGCCCCAGCTAATCTTGGTTTTGTGTGGTGTGGTCTGTTTGGATTAAAATATGAGAGTTGGGGCTCTTCCCCCCGCCCCCCCCCCTTTTTTTTTTTTTAAATTGAGATCAGCTAGTCTGGGGTCTCACAACTTGTCATTTAATTTCTTCATTCCACTGACAAAGCAGGAATAGCCTCCCCACATACACACTTTAAGGTGGAATTAGCATGCGTAGGTCAATTTCTGAACTTCACACCAAGCTCTTATGCCCAGTTGAGTCATTGCATTTGTTTTGCAGGCTTTTAATTGTCTATTTCAATGGTGGAAATATGCCTTTTCTGGGCTGGCCCAGGTGACACATCCTCTCCACATACCTTATTGCAGTGTTGGGTGACCCTGGCAGCCCACCTGGGAAACTCCAAGAGAGCACTTTGGTCCCAAACCCGCCTGGGCAGTGGCTTTGGGCAATGCCACCTCTTTGCTGAACTCAGATCATAAGGTTGAAGATGGATCATGTGTTCTTTTCTGTGACTTCCCCCCATCTTGCCCTGTGACTTGTTTGTGTGACACTGTACAGGACACGGGCATTGTGCACTGTCACATGGCGAGTTCAGCATTCACAGGTGACAGCCAGAGATGTGTCTCTGTGCTCAAACTGTTACACCATGGTGGAGGATGTCATACAGTGTCCAGGGATGCTTCCCCTTCCCCCACTGCCCACATGCCAAAATAAATATCTGATATGAAAGTCAAGGTACAGAAGCCAGCTGGATTGTACAAAAGGTCCTGTCTTCTTTCTGCTGTTGTTGTTGTTATTTTTTAAATATAATTTTCCTGATGGGTTGAGTGACTGTCTACAGTAGAATAAAGGGATGGAGAAGATATTTTGGCACTTCTTTGAGCAGTAGCGTGTTCCTTCTTTGAAATCTGGGGGATTTTTTTTGTGTTTGCTTTGGATTTTTTGTTTATCTGCTCATTTGGGCTTTCTATTACCCCCACCCTGTCGACTCCCCCCTCCTTCCTTTCACAAATGGAGGAGAGGAGAAATTGTGTGCATGTGTGTGTGGTGCCCTGCCAAGCAGAGAAACTAAACAGACAGCCTCTATTGCTTTTGCTCTCACATCTCTAACTTAATTATGGGGGAGGCAAGGGGTGTGTTGTGTTTAATGTACTCCATGCTTCCAAAACTCTGCACTCTCACATGCTAGGGGCTGACCACTGGCACGGGCTTTCATTAATATTTTTTCTTTACCCTGGCCTTGTGAATCACTACTTTTGGTTTGGGGGCTTCTTTGTAACAAAATTCTTTTATTTTTATTTTTATAATTGCTCCTGGATCTACAGAAGCGCATGTCGAAAATCATCTCAATGTCACTAGTCTTTAGTTCAACAAGAACGCTATAGAAACGAAAGGCTCTGTCATCCATCAGATTTTCTGTTCCATTTGTTGAAGATGAAAGGCGAGCGAATTTAGTGCTCACTTTCTTCTCCTTCTGACAGTTATTGATCCTCCCTGGAACTCTGCAATTCACGCTCGGAGCCAGCCCTGACACGGGGAATCCCCAATTTATTATGTGTGTGCTCACTAGCGCCACGGTACTGCAGCACATTTGCCTCCCTCTTTCAAAGCAGTCTGTTAATTTTTCAGCTGCACCTTGTGAGCTGGGATTCTCCCCCTTCTTGCCTGTTTTGCCATACAGCACTTTTAATCTTGGGGCTGTTAATGTTTGAGAAACAACTGCTCCATCGTGTGTTTGTGTGTAAGTGGTTTCAGAGGCTTTCTTGGTTTGTACAAAATAGGAAAAGATTGAATCCTTTTCCTTGAGACAATGGGATATAGGAGGGAGAAAGCCTGCAGCCTGTTGGTTTTATGGTCATTGAAAATGCAAGATCATTAGGTTAGAGACAGCCCCTTGGTTAAAATCAAGATTGTGGAGTAAGTGTGCTTATTTGATGTCTTCCATCATCAGAAATACAGCTGCAACAATATGAAAGGAATACATGTAATGGTGGGAAGTATCATGGTCTTCCATGTCTGTTCTCCCCATGGCCTTTAACTGAAGGTATGTCTGGGTAGATGGGAGCAGAGATGCAGGGATCTTCTCCAGTGCTAGCTGACTTTAGCCTGGCTGACATTGTGCATGGGCAAAGGTGGTATCCTGGACCATGCTTGCTGCATGGATGTGCCCTGTGTGTGATGCCCAGCAAGGCATGGGGGTACCAGTCTTCTAAATATGGATTTGTAATGCTCTGTTCTCTTCCAGCATCTCCTGTGCCTCAGCATGGTACCTCCTCTTCTGTGACTGAGGATGGTGAAGTCTTACACACTAATTTTGTGAAGCTTCTATTTCTTTAATGTCACCGAGAGCCTTTTAGTGTAGGTGTAGTGAAGGCATAATAACTTGGTTATTCCTTGCTGAGGAATAACAAACTCCATGGATCTGCCTTTTGTTTGTGTAAATGTTCATGAAGTCCTCTGTCCCCTGTGACCAGTCAGGGATGTGTGTCACTTGTGTTGTCCTGGTCCTCTTTTTTCTTCCAGGCTACTTTGTTCCTGGGGTTAACTTGACCCTTGGCCAACAAAACGTATTTCCAACCAAAATCTTGCAGAACAGAGAGGAAAAGCCCCTTTTAAAGAGGCAAGACATGCTGTGGGTCAGGGTGTGCCACCTTTGGGCTCAGCCTGGGGAGGGCAGCTGGACTGGCCGTGCAGAGCTGATGGTAATCAGGCCTCCCCAGCTGCTTACAGGCTTTGCGGGAGGTTGGCGGGCCCTTAAAAAAGGGAATTTCACATCTGCTTTGGGTTATCCTTTTTGCTGAGGGCAACGCTGAAAACTTAATAAATTGCATGAAACCTAAGGAAACACGAATATAAGAGTATTAGATAAATTACAGAAGCTTGCCTACCTCTATAATTTTTTACAACATGAATGCGAGGTGTGTTTTATTTCTTTATAGAAAGTACACCATGTCTCAGCCTCTCACTGAGGCTCTCTTGTTTAAACATTCCTCTGTTCTTGCTACTTCTGTTCCTCAACTTCCACCTCTAGCTCTTCCCAAATTTTAACATCATTTTTTGGTGGCAGGCGTTTAACACACCAGCACTCTGAAGATGTGATGATGGTTTTTCGAAGGATATTTATGAAGCGGTTTTTAAGTATTTTGGAGACTCATGTCTGAAGGAACAGATGAAAGAAAAATCCTTGTAATGCTGGTAGCATATGCACGCTGTACAAAGACTGTCTCAAATATGCGCCTGTATTTGCTCTAATATTCTCATCGTTTTTTCAGCCCAACTCTCCTGGCAGGGGCAGGGATGAAAGGGGAATTGTGAGAGAGAAACAATAAACTTTAAAACAGACACCTTGGTAAGAGATGCTGTAACTTCAAATATTTGCAGTTCCTTTGTTAAAGAACTGGCATTGCACATTAACCTTAATGTAAGTGTAATATAGCATGTATCTGAGGCAGAATTGAAGAATATGAATTTCTGCAGCTAATGGTTTTTGAATAAATTCAGTGCAATTGTCTGGCAGTTATTAGCGGAATGTGTGAATCAGGGGCTATGCAACACTGTATACTTTGAAGACCTTGAACTATTTCTACCAGTTAAGAGCTGTTAGATAGAATCTGCTGAAAATTAGCTTCATTCAGTTATCATACAATATAGTGAGCTGCTCTGGCAAAAAGCATTCTCTGCTAGCATTGAGTCAAAACAAACTCTTCTGTTCTGTCCTGAATTGCAGATAGTATCTGACTGAGGTCAGATAACCTGGCTGCCACGCATGCGCTCAGATGTGCCACCCCTACGAGTGTGTAAGGAGATCTGTGCCTGGATGTAAACATTGCCCTATAACTTGCCTTGCTCTCGTGTCCACTGTGGGCAGGTCAGAGGAACCTTGGCTTTCGCCAGGCACTGGCTGACCCTGCACAAATATGTGTTCCCTGCTCCAAAATATTAGTAACGCTGCGTTAGATTGGGCTTAATTTGGGCTTACACAAAAATAGACAGTGCCTGTATTATGCAGAATGTCAAGCTGAATATTTGTGATGGCTTTTCCTTGCCTTATTATGGATCCTCTGGGTCTGATGGGAGGAAAGCATGAGAGAGGATGAGAAGGAACACAAAGGACCAGTGGAGTTTGGCCTCCTGTGTGCTGAACCTCACAGTTCAGTGCAAGCCAATGCAGAATTACGTTACTCACTCTGGTGTGGCATCTAGGCTAATTTGTCTCGCTAATTACGCCGGGTGTAGGAGTATGCTGGTGCCATTAACAATGTCCATGACCCTGGCTGGTCTCCCTACCTGAGCTTTATGGTGCCTTATGAGCATCTGAGCTTTCTTGGAGCTGGTGACTCGACTGGCAAAGTGTAAAGGTTTTTGTAGACTGGGGCAGTAATACGCTGTCAGTGCTGTCAGTTAACTTACATGGGCAATACACATTCTATATAATTATTTTTGGAGAAGATAGGTGAGTTATTTGTCAATGTTTGCTAATAGCAGGTGTGTGTAAGACTGGTTCATTACCTGTCTGATTCCTTACAGTGAACAGAGAGCACCCAGGTCTTCACAGAGGCTTTGTGAGCTGTTTTTAGCAAAGATGTTCTCATGGATAAAGCATGAGAAGCGATGATTTAAATTACACCTCAGGGAGCAGGGCTAAGGAGATGGAAGAGTGACCAGTGCCTGAGGAGGAATGCAGTTATCAATGATTTTTGGGTTTCTACTGAAAGATTGTGCCTAGTGAAATGGTGGGGAACAAACTGGATTCAGACATGATTAATCCTGTGGGGTGCACAAGGAGCAGGGAGAGACTGAATGAAATAAGATGTGGGGATTCTCAACTAACTCCTTAAGCTAAGGGTAACTTCTTAAGGAAAGCCAAGAAATTGAATCCTTTCTTTATCCTTCATATCTGCCCCAAACTCTTTGGAGTGGAATGACCAGTCATGTGAAAGTAGGCACCATATACTGAAGAGGCAGCAGTCAGCTCAAGCTTGTTGGCAGGAGTGGTGGGAATGCAAATGTCAGTGCATGATGTGAAAAATCTGGTACTCTTGGAGGAAAGGGGGTTTCCACCACAAAACCAGCTCATCCATTTTCCAGTAGGGTCTGTAGACAATGGATCCCACAATCCCACATGGTCTCTGGTGTATTACAAGGTTTCATTTTTGTGGTCACCTCTAATTTGCCATGTAGACTACTAGAGGAAAGAGTTTTGGTCCTGGCCTTGAAGTGTTTAAAATGAAACTGGTAAAACCCTTGTGGTAAATGTAGCCTCAGAGTTTTGCAGGAGTTGAACTTCTATTGGTGTCTGATGCCCTTGCTGTGTGCAGCTACCAAAGGGCCTGTCTCTAAGGGATCATCAATATGAAACTCTGCACACAGTTGCTGTACCCCCAGGTCTTTTCACAGTGTGTGTGAGTTTCAATATAAAAATCTAGGATAGATTCCCTGAAGGAACTGGAATTTCTGGTGTTGCAAAGTCCTTATTAGGAAATTGGAAAGATACACCGATGAGTGTGCCTGTTTAAAATCAGATAATACAATAGTTCCCACCATTATTCTCCTTTGGAGGGATTGTTTGTTAGCTAAGTTGGTGTTTCAAATTAGAATGAAAATTGAAAAGAACAGTAAGCAAATTATTTTCTTAAGTGTGGGTATTTGTAACATTTAGAAAAACAGTAATAGGATAACTCCTCTTCAACCCAGTACCAGTGCATTAGTAGATACTGGAGTCAAGTTGTCTATTTCTAGTTTCATGCTCCTTAAGTGAATCTGTATTTGACTTTTTTCTGCACATATCCTAGCAGCTCTATATTTATTTAATGTTTTTCAGGGTAGGCATCCATAGAATCACAGTCTAGTTTTGTTATCAGGAGATTGTAGCAGTAACAGACCCATATTGTGCTGCTTGCATGTGGTACCTCACCATTTGGGGCTGATGAGAAATCCTGCCCATGAGTATGGACTCATCATTCTCACATGAGAGCCTTAAGTAACTTCTGTTTATATGAAAGAATTAAGATTTGTGAAAATATTGGTTGGAACTAAATGTTTTAATGTCCAAAGATTGGTCTGACACTGCTTTAGCAGAACAAGAGCCCTTGCAGGGACTATAGGTCTTGTTAAATTTTTAACAAAGTATTTTAACCTTTGGGGTTTTGTACCATTTGTTGTCAAGTTTAGGAAGAATGTCTAAATGGTGCAAATGGTATGAAGTCCCATTTTGTATCCCATGGCAATTACTCTTTTACTCTCATTTCTGTTCTAAGCCAGTGTGAGATATGAATGTTCTGGTGGATCTGGTGTTTTTACACCCTTCATGGCTGTGGATTGTGGTGGGATCTCTGGTGGGCTGTCAGCTTGCTGCTTAATTGCAAACCAGTTAATAGCATGGAAGGTGGAGATTCTACCTTAGCTGGGGGGTCAGCAGGTTGTCAGCAAGGTTATCTCCAGTGTCTGCAGTGCCATGTTCCCCTAACAGGCAAGTCCTCCTTGCAGCACGGCCTAGGGAACTTTGGAAAGCATCTTGGGTGGAAATGCCAGACAGTTGTTTTGCTCTTGTTAGCAGCTTTTATCCAGAAGCTTTAATAGCATCACTGCAAAGTGTTGTTTAACAACTGGCTTCTTTGACAGCTGTGGCTCCATTGGTAATGAGGGAGCTTATTTTACCAAAGTGCTGCAAAGAAATCCAGGGGTGAGGGTGGGCATGGGTAAATTGCTTTAATACAACTTTTGTTTAATAGAAGCTGAGTTTGTACAACAGATGGATTAGCAGATGAGATTCCCTGTTATTCTGTAATTCTTTGTAGAGGGTCTTGACTCCGTCTATCCAAAAAAAAAAAAATTCCATTCTCCTTTCTGTAAGTTTTGCACGCTAATGACAGGAATGAGTAAAGAAAAATAACCCATCCAGCTGCAGGCTTTCTAACACAGCCATTAGGTTTCAGGCAAGCAAACGTTGGAGAGAAAAAAGTGCTCTCCAGCAATTGTAATTAAGGGAAGAGCACCAAATACCTGTAGCAATATGTCAGTATTTTGAAATAACATTGCATCATGTTTTACCTGAAACTTCATTAATGATAGCATAGATGGCCTCTTTATCTTGCCAGCATCTGCCCTATTACTGATTGAGACTAAGGGCCAGGCATGTGGAGTAATTCTGTTGAAATAGTTGTTTTTGTGTTTTATGCAACTGACAACCAAATCTGGCCTCTGGAATTTACAGTCAACCAAGCAAATGAGCTTTGAGCTCACTGTGGGGTTTGTTCTCCTTTAATGCTACAAAGGCAAGCTGCTAAAGGCAGCCTGCAGTAACACTGCCTCACGTTCAGCTGAGTATCCATCAGTATCAAAACATCTCTTCATGCTCTGGTTCAGGGTCACACTTCACCTGTGTTTGTTGCTCAGCAATGGAGGGAAATGAGACTCCAGGCCAGGGGCCTCCAGCTTGTCATCTGTTGACTTGTGGCCATGGGTGGCCTGTCCCTAAGCAGGCTCTAATAGAGGAGGTAAAAATAATTACAGAAAAGCCTGGTTTTGGTGGGCTGACCTTCTCCCTGTCTTTCATCAGAAAATGGAAAAAGGTTAGAAGTGGCTGCTGTGTGTCCCTGCTGCTTCTAGTGGGAGCTGCATTTGAATGCTAGGATTGGTGCCTCTCAAATTCAGTTGTCCTGCAGATGCAGGTGACAAAATGTCCACCAAATACCCACCTCTCCCAAGCAGAGAAGAGGGCCAAGGCAAATGATACTTCACCCCAGGGTGGTGACAACATGGGCTGTTTTATCTGCCAGTGCCTTATGGCTTCCGAAATATTGAAAGTAACCAAGGGGAACTGATGCATCCCGGAAAATCCTGAGCAAGCACAGAACCAAATTTTTGTAATTGCCAGAAAATGAAGAGTGCTGGAGTCCTCTGACAAGATTCACGTGGGAGGCAGCTGCTCTGCTGGGTGGTACCCAGCCCTTTCTGCTGTTTGATACCAGCTAGAGAAATCTTTCTGATGGCGTTAGTTGTTGATTCCAATCCATTTTTTTCTAGTTCATATGCACTGAGCTGGTCCCTGACCTGTGATGTTGCACCACTTCATTGCCTGAGTCATGGATGTGTTTGATGCAAATGCTGAGGGTGGCAGGCAGCCCATTGTTTAAAGAAACAGTTTCCTCCCTCACGCAGCCACCTGGAACAAGCTCTTGTGAGACTTGATTTTATCAGCCTCAGCTTTTCTTTTGTTAGCCAGTGTTGTGTTCTTGCTAGGTGTTCCACTGGGTTTTTCAGAAGAACTTGATCTGTGCAGGTTGTGGGACAAAAAAGTCACCATTTTCTGCACAGCCTGTCCAAAGCTGAAACAAGTGAAAGAAATAAGACTGATCAGCAGCAGTATTTGGGCTGTCTCTGACAAGTTGAGTGGACACAAGGGAAGGAGCAAAATGCATTGTTGGAGCAAACATGCTTTTTGACTTTGGTTTATGTATTGTGCTTAGCTCATCAATTTCTGTGTACCTACTATCTTCATTAAACTTGTATCTTTCCCTCTCACCATTAGTAAGTGCTCAGAAGAATGAAATCCTCTTTTTTCTCCTCCTGCAGGGAATATTCATTTTAGTTCATGCTCTCAGCTCTCTTTCTTTTTCCAATGGTCATTTCTGCTTTCTGCAGTTGAGGCTGTTGCTGTCTCTTGCTTTTCTGCCAGCTCCCCTGACTCTCTCCCTGTGCTTTTATCCCTCTTGCTGAGTTGTTCTCAGTAGGACCTGTGGGGAAATAGTCTGGGCTGGGCCAAGCTATTCTTCTCCTCCCCTTACCCCAGCCTACCTCATCTGTCTTATTTAGGGATTTCTTTTTCAGCATTTAAAATTATAAATGTAAAGTTTAAAACACTTTAAAATGTTAATGATGGGACAGTGTTCAGAGAGGGACAGCAAAACCAGGGTCTCTAGAGTACCTGAGAGTACCTAGAGCCCACAAGGGTGGGCTGTCCTGTAGCTGTCCCTGTCTGGAACTGTCTCACTCTGAGACAAAAGGAACATGGGCTGTTAGTATTTAGTATATGAACAAGAAACTGATCCAGTTTCTTGTTCAAACAAGAAATAGGTGTTCTAATCTTTTTGAGATCTCAAGGAGAGATAATAATTTTCTGCTGCTGAATGGAAGCAGCGATTTCCTTTATAATTTTGGCTCTAAACCCCATTCAGGTAATGGTATTCCCAAAATACTGTAATCCAAGCTATCCTAGCCCCAAGCTTTGGGATACCCATGTGGATATACTGTACAGTACCTAACATGTGCTTAGTTGTGCATTTTAGCCATATGATGGTGTTCTTAGCCAAGTCAATTTTCTGTTCATTTTTTAAATTACCATGCTGTAAGACAGTGTTTCATGTGTTGTGCTAAATTTCCAAGTGTCTGGTCTCTGTTACAGCACTGTTCTCATCTGTTAAGTAGGCAATTTCTTTGGGTAATAACACCAGAAATAAAATGATCAGAGTTAGACTAAGGCAGCAGGATCCTTGACAGCGCTGTGCCTTGGTTTGGCCCACATCTCCTGAAGGGTGAAGGGAGCTACTTACACATCACACTTAATTTACAGTGCTAATGGTCTTGTGTGGAGTGGTAGGGGGGAAGAGGGAGTGCCCTCGCAAAGCAGGGAAAATGAATGTGTTGTCTGTACTGCAACCCACAGGCAGAGATAGTGGCTGCAGTCTGCTCACACCCTTCGGAGGGAGGTTGGGCTGCCACCCTCCTTCTGCTGAGGGTTTCTTCCACACCACTGTGGACAGGGTTGTGTTTTTCTCAGCAGCTCTGCAGCAGCTCAGCACACCCAGCCCATACTGGAAATGGGAATTTTTCCATCAGCCAACACACTGGCCGACCTTGTAGGCTTTTCCTTTCTTCCTCCTTGGACATGGCTGAAGCCCCAGGCTCCTTGCCCTGGCTTCAGCACAATGCCTTGGGAATGCAATCTTGTGGGTGCAAGACTGATATCCCCACTGAAGCATGGACCTTCCTTTACATTTCATACTTTTTCCCTTTCCCAGTTCTGTCTGTGTCACTCAGGGCATGAATTCAGTCCCTCTGAGGAAACCCTTGGGGAATGGTGGCCATCAGTAGAGACTCTTCACTGACTTTGTTACCATGTGCTGCCAATAGGAGTTCATGTTATTCAGTACAAACTTACTTCTGTAATTTAAACACTAGACTCGCCTCTCCTGTTTATTAAATATTGTGAACAGCTGTGGGATACGCTTCTGCCAAACAGTGTCAGTGTTCTCTTGGCTTCCCCCGTTTTCCCCCACGGATCTCATTTTGGCAAAATTTCAGGCAGCAAAGTAAGGGATCTGAGAGACTCGGCTAAAGGGATGACAGAGACACTTAGTGGAGTGTCTTCTTGGTCACAAACTGGAGGAGATAAACTTGATACGTGAGTAGGTTTCATTGTCACTTTGGAAAATTTTGTAAACTTGCAAAACTTTGTTTCATTGTAAGCTTTGCCTATTTTTCCTTTCTTTTCCTGAGAAAATGTTCATTTTTCTTTTGAAAGCCTTGTATTTTTCTCCCCTCCACACTTATTTCTGGCGTTACTCATTTTAGAGAAGTTTTGTACCTCTCCACTATGGTCTTCCTGCTCCTTCTCACACACTGGTCTTCAAAATGCATGAGGAGAAACAGCCCCCTCCTTGCTATTCCTTTAAGTAATTATTTTGTATATTGCACAGTGCTTTTAATGAAAACCCTTTATTTATATATATTTTTTATAATAGCCATGGGTTCTCCTCACTCTGGGTGCTCAAATCTAGCCTGGTTGTAAATTACAGTGCTTGCACATTAAAATAAATTGCAGTGACACAGGGTCTTGGCAGCACTGCTGGAGGCTGTCCTGAACCCACTGGGGTCCTCACTGCATGTTTAAAACATATCTGTTTTTTACTGGATTTACAGAATATCTGGCACTTCAGCTCTGTAAGGAAGTCCTCCTTCAATAGTTTATATGGAGGAGTTCCATTAGTGGAGTCTTGGAAGAGGGAAACCAGCAATAAATATTCCCTTGTGTTTGATTGGCCTGATACAAATGTCTTTGGGAAGTGAAGAAGGTTGTGTTGACTTTCTAAGAGAGAGCTCTCTCTGGTTTTTGTGTTGAGTAGCAGCTGCCCATTGGGAAACGTGGGATTTTAGGGTAAGGAGAAAAAGGAGAGTGAGCAGAGGTCTCCTGACCAGGAAAGCTCCATTTAGGCCCACAGTTCAGCAGGTGCTGAAACCATGATTCTGATGCAGGAGGTGAGATCTGTGAGACCACTCACATGCTTAAATAGCTTGCTGAATTTGGATGTAAATGCCATCCAAAGGCTGAAAACATAACCTACGCAATAATGTCAGATCAGTGCATCCAGCACTGCCCTCATTTCTCCCTGTGCTGGGTCATATTACTCCGACTCTAAAAAGGATCTTCATAACTTGGAGGTTCGTGAAAGACATTCATCAAAAAAAAAATTATTACAACTGCATAAATATGACAAAATAAAGGCTAAAAGTTCCTAGGGCTGGGCAGGTTTGTAGTGTTCAGTGCAATGTGCACAGTGTTAAAGTAGCCTGCTCCTTGCAGTAAAGGCCAGTTCCACCTGATCTTTTGAAAAAGATCATCCAGAGTCATTACATTTGCAGATTTTCCCTACCACCTGTTTTCATGTCTGTAAGTATATAAGACAGGACGCTCATTCTTTGTTCTGAAGGCACGTTAAGATCAATGCCCTTGAGCATGCACCCTCTTCTGACTGTCTAAAAATTTGTTAAAGGTATAGATCTTGATTACATTCTCTTAATCCAAGCCTTTTCTTTTAACCCAGCTCTTAAAAGGAAGCATACATGACAGTACATCACACAATATCTCAGCCCTTTCCTGACATTTCTGTGGAAGTAAATGAAAGGTGTAAATTAAAAAAAGCAAGTGTTTGTGTCTCACTTTAACCTCCTGTTATGTTAAATGGCTTTATTGAAGAGTGCCAGCAGTGTTCTCAAAAAACTTGGGAAAATCCACTGTGAGCTATGCAATTAGTTGCCTTGGGAGCTGAGTATGGAGTTCATGATGTTTGATGTGAAAATTACATGGACACATCTAATTGGGAGTATTTGCACCACACAGGATACCGAATAAAGAGGTGAACTCTCTTCCTCCATTCCTGGCTTGTTTTCTTCTTTAGTTGAAGTGTTTACCTTGAACTCTTCCCAGTCGAGATGCTGTTTATCTAGGGATGTGGATTGATCAGTAGGTGCACATTTCCCTATGCAGATTTTGGAGAGCAGTGGGGAGAGAGGCAGAGGGGGCTCTGTGAGCCTGGAAGGATGAGAGGAGGACGAGCTTCAAGCTACCTCATGCTTCCCATTATCATTCCTGAGTCGTGACTTGCAGTGCCTATCCCAGCCCTAGAGCTCTACTCTTTTGCAGGAGTCAATGGCCAATTTAGAGAGTCCCTGGCACCATAGGATCCATTACTCATCATTTCTTTTAGTGGTTAAGTTTTGCAATATAAACATACGATGATTTTTTATGCTGACAGTGGTCTCCAATGTCCATTGTTCTTCGAGCACTTTCTGATTTCTTGCTTTAATGTTTTTTGTTAATGGTCCTCAAAATGAAAGAAAAATGTTCTGTAAATTATTAGCTGATATCAGCTTGTGTTGTGAATGTATGTCTTGGGGTATCATTCCTTGCACTAAGAGATCTGCTAACAAAACCCAGAAATCCAGCACTCTCTTCTCAGCATTTAAACTTCTATTATGTGTGTGTGCATGTGGATGTAGCTGTCTTCTCCCTCCTTCTTCCATAGAAACTTGAATTATGTGTTGATCTTTAAACAGTTTGGGTTCATTTTTCTATGGTTGCAAATAAAACTTCCTGATGAATGCAGCTAAACTCTGAACGTATTTTAAATATTCCATGGTTTTGAACTGCAATAAAGACTTAGAGTAAAAAATTTTCCAGTAATTTAGTACTCTCTTCAGTGCAGTTATTAAATTATTAGACCACAAAGGCATTCTGCAGTTTGATGTTATTAAGAAATATATTAGCAGAAAATACTCTATTATCGTCTAATGCTAATAATCAGCTGGTAGGAATTAGAAGAGAAGATGTGTAATTGGAATTCTTGTGGCTAATAAGATGTGAATTCTAAAGATATTTCCAGGAGAGAAATCTAGGTGCTATTATAAGAAACTGTTCTTTGTATTTAAAAACATTAGTAGGCACAGTGATGAGATCAGATTGATTTGCTTGAAATATCAGTGAGACACAATAATGGAGATGACTGAATAGCATTTTGATCCCCTATCACTGTCTTGCACCCTTTTTTCATTATTTGCCATTCTGCTGTAAGATGCCTTTCCTTGACCTCTGCCATAGCTTGTTTTTAAAACATTGATGTAACAGGAAAACACATACTGAGATGATAACTCAAGCCACTGGTTTTCCAGCAGGACCGGCCCCTTCTAGACAGGGTGGACGGGACATATGAGATTACAGTGTGCAGATAGTCCCCTCTTTCTAGCAAAGAGGGAGGTGTCACAAGCATTTAGTGACATTGGTAACTTCTCCAGTGCAAGCTTTTGCAGATTAGAGTCCAGTTGTCTGTGTATCTGTGTGACATGCCACCAGGGGAGAGAGTCTTTTCCTGAACCATTTGCAAATAGATTGCACCCTAAAATTGCAGCCTTTGGTTGCTCTGTTGCTGCTGGATTTGGTGTAATTTTTGGCTGTAAAATTATCCACCCATAGGATTTTGTCTTTGACCCCTGCATCAGTGAATTCCAAAGGCTGATTCCCTGCCATTTACGGTAAGGGGAGGGAGATGGGTTTGTCTTCCTTACAGGGAACCTCCCTGTTTCTAGCCTAAATTTGACCTTTAAAAACCTAGTCATACTCAAACTTGATAAATATGATTTTCTGCTGGGAGCTAAGAGTCTTCAAATGAAGCCAAATGTAGAAGGCAGCGAGAGGGTAATGTGTAATGAGGTGGTCTTTATTTCTGAGCATGCACCGACTCTTCAAAACTCAGAAACATTCTCCTAAATTCTTAAATGGATTTTAATCTGTTGCTCTTGGCAGGGACCAGTGCCTTTGGGTTGGGGAGTTTGCTGGAGAGAGCAGGCAATATTAGAAGTGGTTTCTTGGAGTGTTATGAGCTCCCTGTAGAGATGGTTGGAAGTTCACCACACGAAGAACCGCGTGGATTCTGCTTGGTAGTGCAGGAGAAGAGGAGGCAGAACCAGGAGAGTTTCAGTGACTTGTGGAGAAGGACAATGGCAAGGACCAAGTGAAGAGCATTGGCCAGGTGGGGATGGAGGGAAGGATGTCCTGAGAACCCACAGGGAGCTTACCTGGTCTCTCTGGTGTACACACAGCAGGTGGTTTAAAATGGTGAAAATTGCAACTGGTCTGCTCTAGGCAAAAAAAAAAAAAAGGCAAGGCAAAAAGACAGGTGAGCAGAGGAGCACCTCCAGATCTGAGCAGTTTTTAATGTTTCTTGGACTTGGTAATGCCTTGAGAATCCTGTTAAATTCTTAGGCAAGCAAGCAGTGATTAACTTTTCTGCAATTAAAAGTGTATATCTTGATTATCACCTCTTATTTAATTATCAGATGCTTAGTTTTAGTTGCATGACTGTCTCAGACAATAGGAAGCAATCAGACTGGGGGAGGCTGAAACCTCACTAGCATCTAAACTCTCCCAGACAATCGTGCTGTGGGAAGTGTCAGCTCTTGCCCTCTGCCTTGTGCTTGGGCATTTTGAACCAAATTGGAGAACTGGGCTGTTAAAACATTTTCCCCTCTTTTTTCCTGCCCCAAATTAATTTGAACCTTACATCAGCTGCTCTCTCCAGGTTTCTGTAAGACAGATGAGATGGTTTTGCTGATGCAAACAGGTGGACACAGGAATAAGTGGGAAAAGGTGGGACTGATGTGATTGTAGGCTTACAGTGGCATTAAATAGGAGACACAATGTAGCTTTTTGTTTTGTTTTATTTTCCATTTGTAAAGGTATATAATATTTGCATTTTAAGAGGCTGCAGTATTCACCAATATAACAGGAACTGGACAGTTTTCCCTGCTTTCAACAGCAGATACTTTCTAGGCAGTTTCATCATCTTTACTATGGCAGGTGAACTTTTTAAAGGAGATGTATCTGAATCTCCTGGACACTATACTTAGTATTTTTGAAACTGTGGGAAAACTTGTAACCTTTCCCTTCTGCTTGAAAAGGAGAAGTTTTCTGTGACCCAGACCCTGAAGACATGAGCAGAGGTACAGCAAAGGGTTTCAGATCACTGCTTGCATGCTTAAGAGCTAAAACTGATGGTAAGAGAAGAGGGGTTTGTACTGTACACCAAAAGAAAGGAATGAGGACACGTGTTAGAAAACTGATCTAATGAGAGAATGGTGGTGGTCATCGTGGGGAGGGCTGTTGTTTCATCAAGGCAGGTTAGAATCAGTCTTCCTTGCCTTTTTGTTTTTAAAGAAAAGACAACAGAGGCATTTTAAACAAATATGACTATCTGCAGAAAAAATAGGAGAAGTCTTAAGAAACATGGTGAGTGAACTCCAGTCCCCTTCAGAGGCTTCTCTTGCTGTGTCTTTCTCCTCTGACTTTGCCCGCCTCACCTCCCTACTCCCAGGGAGAAAATTTAGATGCTTTTGCTCAGAAGTGAAAGACCATTTTTTCACTTACAGGATCAGGAGAACAATTTTCTCTTCCCTCCAGAACCCTGGACTCCACTTCTGTGGATGCAGAATTTTGGTTGCTGTTCCCCCTCCTTGTTGTTTTTGTGTTGCAATAATCATTCTTTTTAATACATTTTTAATAAACAAGATTCATTTGAGGAGACTGTGAAATGATGCTGCAGACAGCAGACAGAATGCCTTGTTCTTAAACACTTCCTCTTGTCATGTAGATAGTTTTATCAGATAAAAGAATTGTTGCTTTCAGCATTGTATATTTTATTGTTGCACATGTGTGCACACACACTCATGCACAGTGATGCCCGTTCTATCAGAACAATGGGAATGCAGCAGCATTGAAATAAAAAACCCAATAACGTGGCTTTTGTAGGAGTTTTACATGCAGATCTTTTCCTGTGCAGCATAATATTCTATTTGAAGTGGAACTTAGCTCTTAGTTAACACTGAAAGTGATAAGTTGTCTAAAGCCCTGTTTAGACAGACAGAGCTTATTTGGCATCTGCATTAAGCTGTTTGACAAAATGTTTCGAATGTAATTAGTTCACATCAAAGGTGCACCACCTTCGGTGGCGGGTAAGATGGATGAGAACTAAAGATACTGAGATCAGCATGACCTGACTGAAGGCCTTGCAATTTAAGGTTTTACTGTTTATTACTTTATAATGTTAAAAAAAAATAAAAAAGGAAAGGAAAAAAGGAGAGCACTAACACAGGATTGTTCTAATTTCTGTAGCAATTTTCAAAGCTCTTTCAGTGTCTCAATTGTACAAAGTTCTTCACTAGTAGTGCTCTTCTCATACCTCAAGAGAACATGCTGATCTCCAAGAAATATAATTTTTCAGTGTGGCAAAATAGATGTGTGGAAATATGTTGGATTTGTAGCCTTATTTTAAAGTACATTTTTGAGAATACTTTCATAAAAATTATCCTTTTCCATATACTATTCTGAATGACATATTTTGATCCATATTTGTCCAATTTACACATTAGAATTTTGGACTGCTGGGTCTGTAAAACCCAGCCTGAGATCTAAAAGCTGATTCTTGCTTGTTCTTGCATTGGTGCTACTAAACAATATGGTAGCAAAGAGGGGAAGTAAGAAAATATGTATGTTTAGATGCATTTGTTCATTTATAATATCCCCACATTACTGTTGTTACTTTAGCACCTTTGTGCATATTTTATATCTAATTCCACTTAGGGTTCCATCTGTATCAACAGTGATGGCAAAATAAGAAGTATTTCCTACTGTAGGAGCCAGTAATCAACACTTGGGTTTAATAGCATGGGAATTAGAGAAGGATTGCTTCCTGTCCTTGCTTGCTGCACTCGAGTGGCTGTGGTGCTGTCAGCAGGAGTTAAATGCCCTGAATGTTGGCCTGAGTTTTCCAAAATGACAAGTGTTGCTGGACACCTGACTTGGGAAGCTCGCTTGAAAAGATGTGTTCAGCACTTTCTGAAGATAAACTGTATTTAATCACAGTTTAGGTTTAGGAATTACTGAGAACTAATAAAAGTGCCAAGCATCAGCTGCAGTGCAAGAGCTCAGCTGGTGCTTGGTAGCTCCTGACTTGCAATCATTTCAATTGTGTATATAAGCCCTTTGTTTTAAGGGTGGTACTTCAAAGTACTTATTAAGGCCATCCTGGTATGAAGGTGCTCCACATAACTTGCTAAGTAGACACTATAGAAAACCTGTGTGTGAAAAAGAGTTGTTGTGTTGATTCTTTTTCTGGATCATGCTGCTCTTTGAAAAGCATGATTCACAGAAGGTGGGAGAAGACTTTGCCAGAGCTCCATGTAGCATTTGGCATTTTTCCTGAACAAGAAGTTTCTTTATGTGGTTTACTATGTATAATAAATGCTTAATTAGTATGATTTGAGGACTGATAAGTTAAATGGTTAGGAACAAGTGGTAGCAAAGTTCTATTTATGCTGTTCAAAAGAAAATAAAAGAGTATTTTGGTAGTGCTACTGAGAGGTACTCTAACCCTCATTGCTATAAAATTAACTCCTTTCTTAGCATGACTCCAACTGTGTTGAATCTACTGTAGATCATTCATAAAAAGCAACAGCACTTTGGAAACATGCAGTATTTAAAATTTAAAATATTTGTTGCATGCAGTGATGATGGATGATTGATATATGGTATCTTAGGCTCTTTTGTTTATCTAATCAGTGATAAAATGATTTGGTTTTCTAATGAGCTTGGAGATTCTGGATTTTGAAACCTCTTCCTACCTGTTAAGTGTTTTTGTTTTTGTAGGGGTTTTTTTTTCTCCCTTTGTTGTTGGGTGTTGTTTTTGTTTTTGGTTTTTTTTTTTTTGAGAAATAAGAACTTCAAAAACATGGGTCTATATTTGTGGGGATTTTATTAAAAAAAATAAAATGGAGTGGCACATTTAGGCTGGGAAAAAAGCTGTTTAAAACTTGTGAGAGACTCAGAAACTTTGAGTGGGAATGTGCCAGCAAAAGTGGAATGGAGAAAATAAGTGAGGGCTCACATCAGCCTTAGCCAGGTGTTGGTGTAGGCATGAACACTGCCTGGCTCCATGTATGCTTATGGTTATATCTGCAGGATTAGAGATGTATCTGCATTTGTACATAGAGGATAATCCAACTAATACTGAATTGAAGATTAACCCCATTTGGATTTTGTCTTATTTTCCTTTCACAGCCTCTTTCCACATCCACACATGCACACACTTCTGTCTTTGACATATTTTCCCAAACTCCTCCTACATAATTTTCTGTAGAAACTGGGAGCATAAATAAACATCTGTTTTAATCTCCTTAGCAGGTAAGTGGGAGAAACAATGGGAGGTTTTATAGCCAGCCCTTTGCCCCCGTGGGTAGGAAATGAGTCATTACCATGATGAAGAAAAACGAGGGACTTGAGCCATAAATTCATGCTAATCTCCCGTTGTCAGTCTCTCTGGCATGGTTAGTGACTCAGCATTATGTTTGCAAACGGGGTACTGTGCCCTTGGTGGCCTGTCAGATGCCAAATTGTTCTTCTCCATGTTCAAAGGTCTTTGGGTGGATAGGAGGGATGGGTTTCCTTCCCAGAACACGGAGCCCAGGGACAGCCCCGTTCCCACTGTCTCCGTCCCCAGCTGCTGCTCCGGGGTCACTGTTCACCTCGCTGGTCCTGCAGGTCTTGGTGACACCCAGCCAAAAAACATGCAAGCAGACACTGCTGCTGTCTTCTGCTCTTTGGGAACATCCTTCTTCAACCACCCTTCTCAACATCTGCTCTGTATTTTGCAGAAAAGATTAAAAAAAAAAAAAGAAGAAAGGGAAAACAGGGAGGTGGTTCAGAGTTTCCCATCACATATCTATACACATTTAAAAACAACTAAATAATACACACACACACACACATATATACATACACACATATGTGTGTGCATATGTTTGCATTTCCATGCTAATATTCCCCTGTCTGTCAGGTGAGGATTTGGAAGGCAGCATTCCCAACCAGAGCGAATTTGTGTTAAATCCTGGACAGCGTTTCTCAGCACATCAACCAAGCCCATAATTCTGTGAAGGAATTATGGTGGTGATTCACCAGGCTGTGTTGCTGGTTGTGAACATTATGTCTATCTAGGCTTGAACACCTATGCAGCAGCACCCATTAAAGACTGATGATGCCTCTTACTTGGAAACTTTTGCTCCAAACTCGCCAAACTTTGAAATATCCATGTCTGTGCATAGGCAGACAGGAACATTGTGTTACCATTAAAAAAGTCCCTGGAGTTTATGGTATCTCAGCTCTTGCCTGCAGTCAGGGTAGAGGCCTGGAACAGCAGCAGTGCTCAAGGTCCCTCCTTGGGATTTCCAGAGCAGGAGAGCTAATGCCTTCTAACCCTCTCATAAGTCTAAACATGACTTCTGCTGACAGGCAATGAGCATCCTGTAGCTTCAAGTCTAGTCATCAACATTTTGTCTACGTTGACTAGAAAGGGGCTGGTGTTGCCATAAATTAGCAAGATGATACATAAGAACTCCTGTCCTTGCCATCTGCAACAAAGCAGAATAAAATATTCAAAACTCACAGTGCTGCTTGCAGCACTGAGGAAAGTCACATGCAGTCAGCTGGTGTGTCTGCTGTTTATTTCCATGCGGAATAAAAAATAGTTTATAAATTGTAACTTCTCCCCATTCTGGCTACTAGGTCTAAGCACAAGTATGTCAGGCTTTTTCTGCAAATAGCAATCTCCTAGGATGTGAAACATTGTTAATTTATCTTAAATAATTCAATAGAATGTCAATATTCCACAACTCCCTCTACTTAGAGTGACAGGTGTGTTCAAATTAGTAGCCCTGAAGAATAAAGAATATTCAGGACATGCTTTTATCTCAGGAAAGACAGAACTCAGTGCAGCTGCATAAGTTTTTAAAGTAGCAGTGTGAACACCAGCCTGCTGCCTGGATGACAAGTGATTCAAGCACAAATATTGTTGCTTTTGGAAAAGAAGTGGTATATATATTTTGTATCCAATTAGTAATCAGTGGGTGTTCTCTGTATGTGAATTATATTCTATATTTTACATATACATGCAGGATATACAACATAATGTGTGAGTGGGTGCTGCGAAATACTGTGAATGTTTCATATTTCCATGCTAATTCTATCAAAACCAAAAGGCTTTCTTAAGGCATATCATGTGATGAGTTGAGGCAGCTAGACTTGTTGCTCAGTGTAGTTTCTCTGTGACAAGTTGGAGATCTATTAATTGGTAAAAATAGCCCTGACACCATGCTTAGAACTCCTGGGGAAGAAAATGTATTTTCTCTGTGACAAGTTGGAGATCTATTAATTGGTAAAAATAGCCCTGACACCATGCTTGGAACTCCTGGGGAAGAAGTTGTTCCCTTTTCCAGGTTATGATCTTCATAATTCGAGCAGCAATCACAGAAGTTATAGTGGGGTAAGACACTCTCCATTTTCCTTTTCATTGCTCTGACAAAACAGGATTCCTTGCAGTAGTGTATTTTTTATGTATTATTAAATTTTTTTTTATATGTCTGAAGAAATAGAGGTGAGGGCATCCAAGAAATCCTTTGGAAGACTGTTGTAGGTTGGTGGTATTTTCTTGATACTTTAAAACTGTCACTTAAATCTCCTGCTCATTTGTATAACCCCTCTCCACTCAGGTGCTCACATCCTTTTGATATTAGCAGGGACGAATTGATTAATTTGGGCACAGGAAGGAGGCAAGGCAGGGCTGCCCTTTGTTTAACCCAGTGGTGCCAGCTAGTCTGGGTCAGAATCATGACTAAACTCCAGCTGAGACATTTCTGTGGCTGATCAAGATGTTAGGGCAACACCCAGAAAAATAGCCCGGGCTAGCTTGGCAGTGTTGTTATAAGACTTAAAGTGCACATGCTGTTTTCATCTCAAACATGTAACTTCCCTGCTCTGCAGTGGGGAGTCAGGCTGAAGGACCCTTCTCCTCCTCCTCCTCAGCCTTGTAGAGCTTTCCTGCAAACATGCCTGGTGCATTTTAGAATGGTGGGTGTGTTCACCCACAGTTCCTGGGCAGGTGGCAGGGAAAGTAGCCATGTGAGCCCTTTCCTTCCTGTGCCTGCTGGGGTGCCCATGCCTTTGTCTTCCTTGCAGAGGTACGGGTCAGTGTCCCAGGAGGAGTGTAAAGAGGCAGAGGGAGGTGATCCTTCTCCTCTGCTAAGCCCTGGTGACATCTGGGATGCTGGGCCCAGTGCTGGGCTCCCCACTACAAAAGAGGAATGAACTTAATGGAGTGAGTTCAGCAAAGGGCCCTAAAGATGATTAAGGGTCTGGACATCCTTCATAGAAGGGAAGGCTGTGAGAGCTGTGACTGCTCAGCCTGGAGAAGAGGGGCCAGAGAGATCTTGTCATTGTATATAAGTACCTGGTGGGGGAGTAAAAATGATGGAGCCAAGCCTTTGTTGGTGATGCCTGGTGACAGAGCAGCAGGCAATGGGCACAGACTGGAATACAGGAAATTCTATTTCAGTGTAAGAAACAGTAGGCTTTTCTACTGATCAAACACTGGAACAGGTTGCCCAGAGAGATTGTGGCATTTCCATCCTTGGAGGTGGTAAAACCTGACTGGACAGCCCTGAGCAACCTGCTGTAGCAGACCCTGCTATGAGCAGGGCAGTTGGATGAGACCAGAGGTCCCTCCAGCCCCAGCTGTTCTGTGATGCTGTAATCCTTCAAGCTGTTTGTAATTGTTGACCTTGTTATGGTCAATACTAAGGCAACGGTCATGTCCCCCTTCAAACTAACAGTCCTGATTTGTTTATGCTTCCAACCCGCTATTATATTAAGCCACAGTACAACTGACCCCCTGAGAAGAGGTAACTGAAGCTTTTGTTGAAGAATGTACACTGGTTGGCTTCATGCCCCTGTCTTCCCAGCTTAGAGGAAAAAAGGGGGCCACTAGTTTATTTATCTTGACTTAATATCTTCCTGTATTTGGTTGACCTTAACTCTCAATTTTCTAACGAAGCTTGAAGACGCTCACGAGCTGAATTTATTAATGCTTTCCTTTGTTGTGAAATGATTTACTTTTGTTTAGCCCTTATCACTTGCCCTTTGGAGTTCATGTGTGTTCCTAAGGAGGAACAATGAATGGATGTTTCCTGCTCGAGGTGTGTGCATGAATTTCTCCAAAATTTGAGTGTGGAAGTGAGGCAAAGCTGTTAACCCAGAATATCCTCTCCTACCTAGCACAGGTATTCTTTGTGCATTTTGACAACTTTTAATCCAATATCCTACATTTATTGGGTTAGCTGTGCTTCCTGCCTCATCAGCCCATGAGCTGGTGGCAGTTCTCATTGCTCAAAGGAATTTGTGCTTGAGATCCCGTTTCAGATTTTTGAGTTCACTTTTTTCTTCCTTAATTGTTCAATCCTATTAATATTCAAAAATGAATCCAATTATTATTTGGCTTCATTCCTAATTGAGTTTTGACTCCTTGCAGTGCTGTTCCGAAATGTAGTCATTTTTACAGCATGAAAGCAGGGAATGTCTTGTTATTTTGATGGACTGATTTTGATGAAACATGGCTTAAATCTATTCCTGCCACAGATGTACTTTTCAACCTGGTACTTTTTTTAATATTCTGACTTTGATTTCAATGCGGCAGAATTCATACAGTGCAGAAATCTCTGGAGGATTTGGGGACTGGACTAGATTATTTGCCAACCTAAGAGTTTGTTTGGAAAACTTGCTGTTAGTGACAGGTGTTCCTTTATGAGGAATCTGAAGAAAGGACTCTTAGTACCAGAGGATTCTAGAACAACATGGAAGAGCCCCTCACAGTTTCTGGAATAACCCTCTGTTTTAATTAATGATATATGAATTTGTTCATGGTTGTCCCCATTGTTATCAATTTAATATCCTTACCTGAATGATGGTTTTAATGTGGCTTCATCTCCCTTCATTCCTTGTGTGTATGTTTGAATGTGAGAAGCTTTAGCCCATAATCAAAATCAGTGGGAGAATATTAAATGTAGGATTTGGGTGGGAGGTTTTTTGGGTGATGTGACAGTGGAGGTCATTCTGTGCGTCACAAAATAATTTCCTTTGGAAGAAGCCTCTGGCCCAGCGTCCCACGCTCATGGCTATGCTTTTAAAAGTGCTAGCTTTCATTTAGGGAGGGTGTTGCTGGCGTGGACCTGACATGCTCAGACCCACTGCTGGCTTTAGCCCACTGAGATGGTTGCTCAATAATTTCCTAAGGTCTTGGACCTGGCCCACCTCTAGTTACTTGTGAGAGTGAGGCTGTTCCAACAGGAACTATGAGGATGAAGATAATTTCACGCTGGTTTCTCAAAAGCTTTCAGGAGGTGGTGACTTTGTGAGCATGGCTGATAAACAAACTTGGCTTTTATAAAAATAGACTGATGGTCTGGCAGGAATTCCAGCCTGTCCAAATGGATCTGCTCCTGCCAAGCAGCGTGGCCGGCACTGCGTGAAAAGGGTGCGCCCCTGCTCCCTCTCAGCCTTCAGATTTCCCTGTTTCTTCCCAATCAGATGGTAAATACCTCTCTGCACATAGCATTAAGGTTGGTAAATCAGTTGTGCAAATACTGCCAAGTAAGTAAATACAGTAGAAAATGGAACATTCACTCCTTTTGTTTAGTTATCAATACAGATTTAAAGGCAAGTCACTTTAAGTAATTGTGTTTAGGTCATTAAACATGGTTTAATAATGACAATAGTAGGGTGTGTCCTGAGACAGGAGGCAAAGCAGTACACCTCTAATAGCCTTGGAGTGGGTTATTTCTGATAACAAACCTATCTCATTGGGATTAGTTCAGAGCAGGGCAGTTTGATGAACACCCGCTTTTGGGCAAATCCCGAGTGTTCTTATTGCCTTGCTACTTGTAAGTTGAGCCCATGTAAAATGTAAAGTTCTTTTCAGCGCTATCTCTGTTTACCAAGTTAAACATTGAATAGAATCTCTCTTGACATAATGACCATGCAATGTATGACTAGAAAAAAGAAGATTCCCTGCACCACAAGGTATAAAGTTCCTATCCATATTACACGGTGTTTTTTCCAGTCCATGCCAGCAGTGAGTATTCCTCATTCCAACATTTTGCATGTTGGATCAAGAGTACTTTTGGATGAAATAAAGTGTACAAAATTATAGTGGTAAGCAACCGAATCTTTCAAGGCTAATTTAAAAAAAAATACGGCTGTTTTCTAAACTTCTCAGGGATTTTTAATCTTCGAGACCAGTCTCCACAGAGATGGATTAGTGAGGAGAGAACAGATGAAGCAATCAAAGGTGCCAGATAAATGCAATTTATCATGTTTCCACAATTTATCGCCTAATTATCCGCCTCATTGTGTGTGTATATGCGTCTATACGTGTATATATAATGTGTATGAGTATTAAATGTGTTTATGGAATGATACTGCTCCTGGATTTTCCACAGCATGTTCTATAAACTGCTGGGGGTGGCATGCTTGCCTTTTTTTTTTTTTAATAAGCGCAGTATGTGAAATCTCACCAGACATAGCTAAACCAGAGGCACATTGCTGACATACCAGCTACTTTATAGACAACATGACTTATATGGAATTAACAGATCCATTCCAAGTCTCTGAAACTCATACAATAAAATCTCATAAACCTGGTAAAATGTGTCGTTCTTTGAAATCATGAAATAGATTTCAAATACAGCCCATAATTTCCGAGCATGAATTTTTGTGTGATGGCAACTCTTTCCTGTCACGTTATTACCGCTGGTTTTGTTGCTGAGCAGGTTAAGACTTTAATCCACCACCTCAGCTGTGTGGCTTTCCTGGTTGAGATGGCTCTTCATAAGCCAGGATACAAAGTTCAGCACTTACTGGGCCCACTCCTAATCCTTTAGTCATACAATGACTTTTCCATTTTTCAGGTCCAATAATATAACTATGACCTCACTTCTACATAGCTCTTCAACACCTGGCTTTTCCGTGTTGGACTGTGGTTTACATTTCAAGAGGACTTCTTATGAATTTGTGAATCTTTGCCGGCAAATAACTTACAAAAGCTCTGTTTCTGTTAAGAAGCAGCATATGAACCCAAGGTTTCTTCTTTCCTACTGCGTATCCTATTCTTGTGCGTGTTCTATACAGGCCTCACATACCTTCAGGCATGCTGTCATTTCTACCCAAGGCCTATTTAAAACTTCACGTTTGGCAGAGTAGTAGAGGCAAAGTTGTTTCCACATGGAAACAATCTCTTGTGTCTTGCTGGTAACCCATCCAGGTCTCTGAGGGAGCAGTCAGGTGAGATTGGAGGAGTGCATCTCATGGTGTCTGTGGATAGCTCAGTGAGGATGGGACTTAGGTGCTCATCTTGGAAGGAGGTCCACCCCAGCTGTGATGGACAGGGACATAACCCAAGTGGAGGAGATGCATCACGCCTGGCTCTTTGGAATGAATATCAGAGCTGTGTCTTAGCTCAAAGGAGTGAGATGCACTTGCAACACAATGCTTGTGTTGTGCTAAAGCAGAAGGCTTTATTGAATCCAGTACTAATATCACTTTTCCAGTGAAGGACAACAGGGGACCACTTAGTTTACACCAGACTTATTTTTCTTTTGCAAAGTTCCTATTGTTTTATTTAATTTTAATCCCTAAAAAAAATTCTTCATAAGAGGAGAGAGAAGGAGGGATGAGAGAAGGTGTCAGTGGCATATCAGCCTCTTCATCCTCCTCTCCAATCTCCAGCTACCTTCTGCCTGACAGGCTCTTCACTCAGCCCCTCGAGTCCAGGCTCTGGTGTCATTCTTTCACCTCTCAAGAAAACAAAGTTTTCAGGGAGATAATACTGGATTTAACATGATCTACAGGATTGGGGTCAAGGGTGATGACAAGGGCCTTCAATCAGTAGATGCTCATTTGAGCGTGTCATCACTGCCGGTGGCTTTCAGATCAGGCTTCTGCTTACAACAAGCTGAAGTGACAGGTGAGGAAACCTGCTCTTCACAGCAGGCAGGAAAAAGCTGTTGGGTCCTCGTGGCCAGGAAAGGACAAACATGGCTTGAAAATAGAAGTAAGTTGATTGCTGGCTGGGAGAAGGAGAGCAGATGTTTTGATTTCCTTCTTGCCAGTGAACACAGCTTGTTTGTGGATGTGGCTGGGATGACCCCCCTGGTTCTTTTTGGAGATATATTTCCAGCTTAGAGGGAGATGAGAAAACCAGCAGTGATGACAGCAAGCAGCAGCACAGCCAGACTGGAGGGTGCAACATGAGTCCAGAGCCCAGCCCAGCCCCTGGGTGGGATGTTGGTGCAGATGTCCCTGGCCAGGACGTGGATGCATGGTGCACATGGCTGTACTTAAACAGCAACATGTCCCCAGGGCTTGTGGAAACCCCAGGGCCACCCTGGAGACAGCCAAATAGGAAGTAATAGCAATAAAAGAGCTTTTCTGCCTTGTGTAGGTTAAGACTTGTTGCTGTCCACAGCAGGGAATAAGAACGCTGGATAAGAAGGTTTGGTTTGGATTAGGGAGAGGAGGGATTTTAGGTGGCAGTGGCAGAAGATGGAAGCCCAGTAAGTGCCTCATCCCCAGAGCAGAGTGACTGAGCAACACTGTCACACTGGGCTGGACATGCTTGAGTGAGCATGGTACAAAACTTTTGATGTCTGCTCTGCTTGGGAAGGTAATGGCAGTTTCCAGCAGGAAAATTCCTCTGTAATCTAATTTCTCTCTTTGTAATGACTGGAGAACTGCAACTTCAGCTGAGCAAGAAATTTAGATAATTGATCCCAGTGTATAAGCCAAGGAAAGGGAAGAAAGGAGAATAAAGAAAATAACAGCAGCTGATTTAATGTTGTTTCTGATTTCTGTGTTGTAAGAGGGAAGCAATTTTCCATCTGGAAATGGAAATGTTGCAAGTTGGAAAGGATTGTCTTGAGTATTAAAACAGCAGACTGCAAATCAAGGAGGTTATTGCCCTTTTTGACTTTGGGTGTGTCACTTAACCTTGTACTTTCATAGAATAGAAATAGTTGGTCTCTGTGCAGCTGCGGTGCAAAAGCAGCCTCCATTATCTAAAAATACAAGTGGAAGACCCCTATAGATTATTCTTAATCGTACAACCTCCAAATTCTATGTTACAGCCTGTTGCAGGTCCACTCCCAGAGCTAGCTTTGGTCAAGTGTTAAATCCACTACAAAAGCAATTAGTCAGCTGCAAGTAGGACACTGTGAGTTTTGTGAAGAAAACTCTTGGGTTTGTACAAGGAGTCTTTTTTGGCCTTTTTTTAGCTGGGTGGTAAAGGCAAGGGGAAAAATAATAAATCCCTTGGTTTGTTTGTGTGCCACTGAGTGACTCCAGTGATTTTCCACGCTGCATTAGCAGATCAGTGATGGCCAAGGTGCAGCCAGCCCTCTCTCTGTCCCCTTTTGGTGCCACCAGAAGGCTGTCCCACTCCTCGCTGGAAGCGTTTCCATGCAGCATCTGCGCCCCGCGACTGCGCGGAGCGGCCGCCAAGCGCTCGGTGACCTCCTTCCGCTCGCCCCACTGATGCTGCCTCTTAATGGGCAGAGAGGAAGGCAGGAGTTTGGCCAGGCACAAAGTGGAATAGGAGGGGGAGGGAACCTGACAAAAACCCCAGGCTCTGCCGTCGCTGTGCCAAAAGCTGTTGGAGAATGGGAGCCACAACCAGGGTGGTCAAGAAACAGAGCTGGCTGGCGATGGGTCAGTTGCAAATCACAGCAATCTCCAGGCAGCTCAGCCAAGAAGAGCTTGTGTTTGTGCTGGTTGTGTGGCTCTACATACCAGAAGTGTGGCTGTCCTTTTCTCTTGGGATAATGACTAGGTGGAGCAGCTCAAATATGTGCGTGATATTCTTGGTGTTCCCAGCCAGGAAAAACAAAGCCCTGGAGTAGTGTGCTTGGTTGTAGAATTCTTTGCCTGGTTTTATTACAGTGGTGTAAATTGCTGACAGGTGCTGTGTGAGGTGCTCCAGGTAGTTGACAGCATGGGGTTGGCATCCCAGAAAGAGAGCTATGGATTGCACTGGGAAATCAGGGCGTTTAATGAAATGGGTGGAAATTGATGAGGACCCTTGGACAAGTGATGATGAAAACTTTTGTTACCCTTTGTCCCAGCTTATTCAGTGGACAGGAAGGTGGTGGTGGTAAGTAAGATGAAATATCAATATTAAGCTCTGTTGTTGTCACACCTGCAGATGGGGTAATAACTAGTTGTGTGGTTTGCAACTCAGTTTCCATGAATTACATTTCTGAGCAGTACAATGGATGCCCCCTGTTCTTCAATTGCTGTCTGAAACATGATATATTTTCCATGAACTCCCATGAAAATGGTTTTTTTTTGGTGACAGATTGCATGTTAAAGCACTGGAAGATGAAAGCACCAAATATTTGCTTTAGAAAAACACAGTGAAAGATTCTCTCATCCTCCTTACTCAAACTGTATCAGCCAGAATTCCATTAACAAAAATGACACTGTAGTTAAACTTATTGGCACCCCCTGGGCATCATTAAGGCTCCTTCTTTCCCCCTGTGTCTTTTCCAGGGGAAGAGGCATGGAGGGAAGCTAATGTAGGACAGTAGTGGCATGTGCTTAAATCCTACTTATATGGTGGATGAATCTTTTCAGCAGAGCACAAGCAGAGCAGAAAAGCAGCCCCTTCCTGAGCCCCCAGTTACTTGAGTTAGGGGCTTCAGAAAGTCAAAAGTGGCTTCAATAATTAAAAGGCATCTCGGAATTATGCTGCACCAACTGTCTGCATGACCTTGGACCAGAGCCCACCTCACTCCATGCCTCAGTTCTCCTACCCAGGCAATAGAATTAAGTAATGCTTGTGAATATCACACTGTTGCCAAAAATAAACTATATCATTGGCCACACAGAGTGTGACTAATTTTAAACCTACTGTGAATTTGCTCCATGATCTCCGAGGAGAATGATCAGCCCAGCAAGGCACTCTGATGCTGCCCCATAGATGTGCTTTAGGAAACAGGAATTTGGGGTACTCGTGACATCCCACATCTGAAAATCCATCTCACTAGTAGCTGGATATTGACAGAAAATTAAGTTGTTTAAAAGTAGCACATCTTTCTTTTTGTTCCTGCATTCTGTAGGGCCTCATCACACAAGCCAAAAGCCATCCTGCCAGGGATGCATGGTTTGGATTGACAACCTCCTGATACCTTACTACACTTTCATTTTCATCTGCCAGCTTCATTCAGACCTTGCCTCAAAAACAGATACTAGATTCTGGAAAATCACTGTCTGGTTTGACTTGGCAAAAGGCAGGTGCTTTGGAACTGGCATTTTGAGGGTGTGAGTGGGAACCTGAGGGAGGCTTCCTTGTGCAGGAAAGGACCTCCTGCTCCTCCCTGCATGGTCCATCCCTGCATGCCTGGGCTTCCAGGCCAGTGACGGTGAGTCATTTGCAGATATCCACACCCACGTCCAAAACTATTAAGGGGTCTGGAATGTTTGATAAAATAATATGTAGAAGATTTTAACGGGTATTTTCTGAGTTTTAAAATTCAAAACTTGAGATACATTATGCAGCACTTTACAAAGTGAATGGTGAGTGTGAGCCTGTGTTTGTCCTCTAGTACATATGTATACACAAATGTGTAGCTTGTGCATTGCCAAAGAAAAGGAAAGGAGGAAAAAACCCAGAGTATAGAGGCTTTGCATCTACTCCATATATATGGCTGTTGATAAAAGTCCTTACTACTCCTCTCACAAATAATCACTTTTTCAGCTCATCTCTCAGCATGTTAGTTACTGTCCAGATGACCACAGCATTTACCCAAAAATCTATTAATTTGGATTTGAGGGCTTATGTGCTGTTTTTATAATAAGGCAAATTTCATTTCTGCAGAAAGGACAATCATTCTTCAAGCCAAAGCACTTGCTTAGAGTGAATTTTATGTGCTGTCCTAAGGTTATAAGTTTGTAGAGATACTTGCAACAAATAAAAAAATGTTGCTGGAGCATTTATTATTGACCATTTTTAATAATTGGATATTGTTTGGCTTTACTTTCTGATAGACAGAGGGATCCTGGATGCATTTTCCTGCATTGTGTTGGGGGATCAGTGGGACTGTGTGCATGGAGCAGTCCTCTCAGAATAATTCCTGTTTTTACCCTGGCACTAGAATAGGCTCTGAGCTTTAGTGAAAAACTTGTGCAGTATTGTACAGTGGTCTCCTGGCACTCATAGGTCTTGCATTTAAGTACATGTTAGGGTTGGAGTTGAAAATTGGGTTTGAGTGCAGTATTGGTGCAAAGTTTTGGTAGGCAAATGTTTTTCTTTTCTTCCACTCAGTAACACTTCTGTCATTGAGCATCTTGAATAAGTTTGTAGAAGAGGTTGTAAGTGTTAAAGTTCCTTCATGTCCTAGAGCTAAGGCAGAGTTGGGGCATAGAAACACTGTCCTGGTAGGTCTTAGCATTCTGAACAGCTACTGACCATATTCTCCTATGCCTTGCTTAATGATTTGATTTTGGCTTTGTTGGGATGGTTCATTCAGTTAGGGATTTTTTTTTTGAGGTGGGTTTTATGCTTAGGTTTCTTTTATGCAATTTAACTTCTGGTGGGCAAGGCCTGTGACTGGAGAGGTGCCCCTTTGCTGGACGCTGCAGGGTCTTGTGAGACCCCCATGAGCTAGTCCCAAAACCAGAACTCAGGATCACACTGGTGACAACCTCCTCCCTCTGTGCCTGAAGTTGTGGCCACAAGTGGAAGGAGGTATGGAGAAGACAGTGAGGGGAGAAAGAAAGTTCTACATGTGCTGGGGTGGGTAGATGCTAAAATTGGACAAGATCTTGCGAATCCTCCCAGTTCTGTTACCAGCTCCTGATGGGCATGCTGAGAGCACAGCTCTGTCTCTACAACCATGGTTTTTTAGACCAGGATCATTGACATCTCCTTTGCAGCCCTCCTGGCAAGTCCAAGGATGCATTAAACATGTATTTACGTTCTGGAAAGCAAGCTGTGGCAGTCTGGAATATTTTTCTTCAGACTTCTTATATTTCTGCATCAGCTTTGATTGTCAGTTCTCCTGCACACATCCATCTGGGCTGAGTCAAGATGTCATCTGTGCAGCTATTCTGGGATGCTGGGGCTGCTGTGATGGTGCTTTGAAAGAAAACTCCCCTGCGGGTAGTGCCCAGCCAGCATGAAGGTGCCAAGAGAGCAAAAATAAAAGGAGCCAAGCCTGGACTGAGTCTTGGCTTTGCCTGTGTGGCCACAAGAGAGATGCTCAGCAAGGAGAGAAACCACTGTTAGCAGAGTCTGGGCTGGAGGAATGCTTCCCAGAAGTGCTTTCCCTGGAGAGTTCCCTGACTGGGTGTGAGGGCTGGCTGTGGCCATCTTCCTCCTGTCTTGGATAAATAACAAGGCCCAGAGGATTTGCTGGTTGAAGGTCCATGCTGCAGCCCGGTGCCTGTAGTTGACGTAGTAGCTCTTGCTGCATATTTGTAGGATGGTCTTGTAGGGAGCGCTTAAACAATGTGGTTAAAAAGCTACTGGGCTAACTTACAGAAAGCCCCAAATGGTTGGCAGTTTCCAGCCAGGAAGGATAGATAATCTTGTAATTTGCAGACACCACAGGGAGTACAAACCATGAGTTTCAGGGCCTTGACCCAGGAGCTGGCACTGGAACTGCCTGCCCTGGCCCTCCATCAAGCAGGAGAGAATGTGGAGCAGGATGGGTGCTAACTCTGGTGGTGACCTTAAACCACTGTCAGTTTGTCGGGGAGCAGAGCACTGCAGCTCATACATGGGCACGTGTTGTCTTCTGCCATCCTGGTGAAGGTGTCAGCCCCCAGGAAAGGGGTAGAAGTGACAACCTCTTAAATCAACCCAGTGTGAATTGCTGGAGATATTGAGTTAGAGCTGATGTTCTCTACTCTACAGGGTGTTTAATTTATATTGAGTTAGGTGAAAACACTGATGCTTTCAAGAAACCTAACAGAATCCTTTTCTCTCCTTTTCCCCTTACTAGTAAACGGAGGCTGTGCTTTGTAGAGGTACCCACCACACTCTGAATTCAGGCTCCTGTGCAACAGAGAAGTGGTTTAAAAAAGGTGGGAAAAAAAGCCACACGTCAAGCAGTCTTGCCCTTAACTCTGGATTTGCCAGCTGCAAAGCAGAAAGAGAGTTCTTAATATTTTGCAGTCGTAAAATTATGGAGAGGTAATCTTGAACCTGCATTAATTTTCTATTGCCTGTTCTATCTCTTTAAGACCTCTGGTTTTCAAACTTGCCGTTCACCTTTATGAAACAGAGTTGTTCTTCTCATGTGAATTCCCCCAGTAACTGGGACAAAGAAAGGCACAAAAGGTTCAGGGTAGGGAGATAGTGCAGTTGTTTCTGGATGGAGTATTTTCCAAAGTTTGCCCTTTAGATGGCAGCTGGAGGGGGCTTCAGGGCTGCTGCCCCTGTTTGGGGCTGAGGCAGCCATGGAGCTCTGTCCTTTGCCAGCCAAAAGACACCAAAGTACTCACTGAACCTGGAAACTCTCTGTGGAGCCTCCATGATCCTGGGGCAGGCAGCAAAGGTTGGAGCAGCTGCTCAGGGGTGTGTGGATGCTGGCAGGGCAGGGAGGGAGCTGCTGTGGTGTCACTGTGAGCATGCTGAGTCTCTTATTTTCCAGAGTGAGGGATGTGGAAGGGCTCAGCAAGCACAGGCTGAGCATGCTCCATCTCTTCAGCAGCAGCCATAAAGAAAGAAGCTTTCAGGAGCAATTAATCTGAATTTTAGTGCAAGGGTATGACACAGTCTTGGTCAGTATGTATCCCTCCAGGTGACAACACACGTGCCTGTGTCCAGCCAGTGGCTGTTGCCTCCTGTGCTTGTTCTTGTGAGGGACATCATCCCCACACATTTACCTCTGCTTATTCCTTGCCTTGCAGCCCACCAGCTGTGTCTCCCAAAGCCATTTTCCCAGTAACACCTGAAGAGACAATTTTTAAATTTTATGTCTATTTTTATCATCCTAGCAGGGGTCTGCCAATCACCATTGACTGGGACACAGAGAGACCAAATTGTGGGACACCAAATTAGGGTGCTTGTGTATGGCTGTAGATACACCTTTGCTAGCCAGCAGCTACCTCTACCTATATATTGGTTATAGAAACCTGGCTGCTTACTTGCTAAGGAGAATTCCTGTTATTAGGAAAAGTTTTTCACAGGCAAAATTCCCACTCCTTTTTATGAAAAATTGTATTTACAAAGCCCATTCAAGGGGAAGGCATTTGGTTTTAAACTCCCCCCTGCAGTATTTGAAATCTGTAAGGTCTGCAAACCTGTAAAAAATGGGGATTGAATATAAGCAGAAGTGAAAATAAGTTGGTTTGTACTGCATGAACTGCAGAGCTTAAACTAAGCATGAGAAAAATACTTTTTCTGATATGAGTTGTGATAGTAATACAGGCCAGGTCTGCTCTGAAGAGTTTTGCCAACACAGCTACATTGGTCAAGGATATTGATGAAGCGTGTGTTTGGTTTGGGGTTTTTTTCCACTGCTGTAGCTGTTCAGGCAAAATCCCTGGTGATTCTGTAAATGCAATTATGCCAGCAAAACTGCGCTTTTGATGATATGGTTGATTTTGCTCACTGGAGGGCAAAACGTTGTGAAGCCATGCTGGCTAAAGCTTGCTTTCTCCAGTTTAAATTGTGTGTGCTCCAAGGATGGAGCTTGACAAGCTTTTCTTTCAGTGCCCATGCCAGCTTCAGCAGTCACCCCCCCACTGCAGATTGTCTCTGGGATATGGTTTTGCACTCTGGCTGATGTAGCATCAGCTGAAGCAGCTGAAGGGAATGGCCTCACCATGCCTCTTCTGCATTTCTCCCTACCCAGTGCTGGTGTTTCTGACTCCTGTTAGCTGACTCGGAAAGCTGTACTGACAGATAACTTGGCAGAGGAGGGCTTCTTTTTTTCTTCTTTATCTTTTTTCTTTTTTTTTTTTCTTTTTTTTTTTTTTCGGTGTGTGGATTTAGCTTCCCAAACTGTTTCACTGTGGGATCAGATGAGCCGTGGTGTGAACCATAGACACCTGCAGACCTGGGCTGGACCCATGGCTGGACCTACTCAAGTGGGTTGTAAACCATGCTCTCGTCTCTACTGCCATGGTTGGGAGACCAAATCAGAGAAGGGCTCTGAGTTAAAAATAACCACTCTCAAAGCACTCAAGCTGATGGCCCTGGCTGGGGTCAGTCCCACTGTCCAGCTCACTGTGTGTGTTGGCCACCAGCTGCAGGGCCAAGATGCAGGCGAGGGCAAGACACGGGACAGCAGCCGGGATCGCCTGACCTGGCGCGGCTGCTGGGAGAAATATGAGATGAGTTATGGTTTTAGAGTACTTAACTCACTGGCAGAGTGCTGCTGGAGCAGGTCTATACTGGGAATGTCTCGCACCACAGTCTAGGAATGCTGGATTAGCCTTAATAGTCTCCATAGTGCAGATGGAGCTTGTGCCGTTAGAGCTGCATTTTTGTGGTTTCACACAGCCCATCTCAGAGTGAGACTGTGCACAAAAGCGTGTCTTTGCAGGTGGAAGGATTTCTACCAGATCAGCTGTAGGAAGAGTCATTCCTAGGTATTTTCTTTGTGGATATTTGAGCCTTCTGTGGGGCCCCATAGTATGGGGGTCTTTTACGTAAATAGAAGGACAGAAGGCTTTGCGTTGAGGACTGTATTACAGGGTAAAGGTCTCAGACTGATTGAAATCAACAGCCTCCTCTTAAAACCCATCTGTAAAAAAATAAAATATTTTCTTTTGCTCACACCAAGGAAGCAGAGGGTGAAGCCCAGAAGCTAAATAGACCAAATATCAAGAATTGTTGACAAAATCTCAGACTGGGGGCAACTCTGTCGTGTATAGTATGAGCCTAATCTCCTGATATGCTAGGATTTTAAAATTTAATTTCTTTTTCCCAGGGTTTCTAATTGTTTTTAATTTCAGTCTGTTAGTCAAGGCACATGGAAACAAAGTTTTTCTCCTTTTTGATAGCCTCCAGTATTTGAATACCTTCTTCTGTGAAATGCAAAGAGGAATACTTTGCTTCTTGTTCTGCCTGGTGTTGACTTAAAAAAAGTGAGCAAAATGCTGCCCTCAGGGAAAATGGGTTGCAAAGCTTCTCATTCTTAGTTGGGGCCAGGTTTCACCCAAAGTATTCCCACTTCCCACATTTGCAAACCAAAAAATGCAGTTTAACCAAAAGCAGAGCTGTCAGGCAAGTGCTGGGCTGCAGTGTAGATCATCCAGTGCATCTAACTTGGGCTCCTTAAAACATTGCTGCTGGCTCTGCCCCATGGGTCTGCTGGAGGGCTCCCATCCCACTCCAGGGAGAAGGGTCTTTCCCCTGTTTCTGGGCTGTAAGAGGTCGGGAGGGTGTGGCAGTTCAGGTTGGATGCCAACACTTGAGGTTTCCTAACATCTGGTGGAGGTGCAGGGCAGGCAGCGGCATGGTTGTGTCCTGCACTGTGGCTGTTTCCTCCAGCAGCACCCACGGGCTGTGAACACCCTTTGAGCAAGGAGTCTCCACTAGGGTGACTCGCATTTCACAGCAACGAGGCCTTAAGTAACTTGCACAGCAAAGTCTGGAAGTTGGAGATACACATTCATGCTGGAAAGGGCATTTGATGATTCAGCACACACGTGTAAGCACAGCATTCACTCGTGCAGATCTCTGCAGTTGTTGGGCATAATAGAACATGTTGGTATCCTCTTCCTTGGTGAATAGAGTTAATCCGCCGACACAATAGACTAGAATGTCTCTTGAGCCCTGTGGAAGCTATCACGTTAAAACAGGTTTATTCACTTTAAAAAATATATTATGTAAAAACTTACTCAGGGAGTTCATTAAAACCAGGATTTCTTTGTCCTTTTAAGACATTGGGGCTCACTAAGAAAAGCCTATTGAGTGTGGGTTTATTTTTCAAGCATGCAATGTGTGTCTGATTCTAAAGTCTTTCTGAAAAATAGCTCTACTGTTTATGCAGGACCCACATTTCCTTCTATGCTAATGTATTTTCTTTAAAAATATTAGTGAAACACGATGGAGGCACAAAGTTCCTCAATACTTGTATTAATCTTAGCATGCAATCAGCAGTTCTAGCTTACTGACACTAGTTCATGTCTTGCAGAAAATGTGAGCCTGAAGGGAAGCATATGGCAAGAGCATTGTAACCTGCTAGGATCACTGGCTTTATTTGCCTTTTAACTATTGGCCCAAACTTGTGCATGAAGATTTGGTTTTTAAGTCTGGAAGTATGCCACAAAGATGATTTGACAAGTGTCTTAGTGCCAGGAAGCTCCATGATGTGTTGTGAAAAAAAGCCACCTGACCAGATGAAAATAGCTTTTGTGATGGTAATCTCTTGCACATTGTGACAGTTGCAGATAAAACATTCTTCTAAGTTCAGGGGGAAAAATAATAAAATCAGAATTTAGAGAAAAACTGACTGTCTGGCAATCTGCTGTGCTGCTGCTGTGGGCTGTAGCTGTGCTGGGACTCAGGGTACCTGTCTGACCTTTGGGTGATCTGTCCTGGGTCAAATGCACAGACTGTCCAGTAGCTCTTAGTTTCAGTGTACAAAGTGAGGTGACCTTTGGTGAACACCCTGTAGTGTGTGATTTGGGAGGTTGAAGAGTATTATCTCCATAACATGGGAGGGTACACTATCCATTTTTAGTTGATCACCTTGCATGCTTCTTGCAAGGTCATCTTCAAACTATGACTAATTCCTCTGCAAAAGAAACAGATGTCAGGATTAATTCATTTATATCTCTACATCACAGCACGATGTATTTTCTTACTACTGTAATTTGGGTCCTGTAATATATTTGCTTGCTTTTCCCCCTGTAGCTGTTATTCTAGTATGAATATCATTAATCTCTATCCCCTCAGAACAATTGGACTTTTGGGGGAAGGAGGAAATGGGAAGAAAGAGGACGTTAGGTTGTTCTGGGATAGCGACTGGGGTTGTGACCGTATTTAACTATTACACATCAGTTAAGGTTCAAAGCTTTATCCCTTTGCAGAAATAACTGCATTCAGCTGCCCATGGCTGAGTCTCGTTATACCTTGTTATTTCCATGATAAGAGGAGAAAGAATGAATTTTTAAACAGCGAGTTCCTACTATTTGTTTGAGGTCAGACACATAATTACTTTTACAGAATGGCTCCTGGGAGGTTAGCTCCAGATGTGGGTTCAGGATCCTGCCCCACTGATGGCCAAATGAAGTAAATTACGTGGTTTTCCCCACGCCATGTCCTTTCTGTAAATTGGGGACAGTGGCCTCTTGTGAAGATGAGTTTCTTTAAGATGAGAAAATTCTCACCTCAAGAAGGTGGCTTAAGGAAGAAGGAAGGACCTTTGGCAATGCCACCTTCTCAAGGAGAATTGCTACTTAGAGCCTTTGCTGCTGGACAACTTCTAGCTCTAGAGTGCCTCCATGCTTCCTGTGTGGAGAAACTGCATCAGCAGAAATGCCAAGAACTGTGTCTTTTCTGGGAGATAGACCATCCATCTCTGTACTCAGGCATGATGCAAGGGAGTGGTATTGCCTCTCTTCTCCATAGAAAAAGGCTTGTAATCCAGGTTATGCCAGTTTTTGGAACACTTTGAGAGCCTCATCTTACCACAGAGATTGCCCATTTCTCTGAAAAGCCCCAAACACATTAATTTGAATTTATTTCAAGATTTTTAATAATAATTATTTCTAGAAGCACGTGCTGCACAGCTGTATTTCACCCCAGATCCAAAGTTAGAGGCCATATTGTAAAAACATGAGAAATTAGGCTGAAATAAGTTTATGTCATATAAGAGCCACTGACATTTGCTGCTACATGTTCAGGTGTGTAATAGCAATTGACAGCACACGCAGTCTTGTAGACAGATAATCCAGCACATGTTTGTGTGTGTTTGTGTAATCCTTTTCTGGAGAACTGCTTCAGAAAAGGTCCATCCCAATCTTTATTTCACTTTTCAGGTTACTTTTCAAGATCCTGGCTCACTGGTTTATTTTGGCTTGTGTGTATTTGTGCTCATTGTATTCTGAATTAAAAAAAAATGTAGTAGTGCATGTTAAAGCATCCAGGTTTGTCTGGTTTTGAGTTGAATTTGAGATGAGAACAAGTGGTAGAATTTGGATCAGGTTCCCGTTCAGAGCATTGTCTGGAGCTCTTCAAAGCCTTGTTTAGTTTGGCCCATGTCTAGATAGTAGTCTGTAATAACACTTGTTTTGAGCTTGTAACCGTCCTCTGGCTTGGACTCCAAACTGCGAAGCAGCTCATTCAGTATTTGAGTCAGGTTGTCTGAAAAGCCTTTACTTAATTATTTTTTTAATTAACAAGACACTTTCTAATTTCCTTCTTCTTCTGTTCTGTGTTTTATTTGGAGTTGTGGTTGTTCCATTTTTTTAAACTTGCAGTGAGTGTGCTCACAAAAAGAAAGTGCTGTTGAGGGAAAAATTGCTATTACTCATCACTTTGGGAGTGTGGAGTGAATACTAGAAGTCCTTCTTGATGTCTCCAAGTCTAATCTCATCCAGCATGATCCAAACTCAGCTTAAGGGATTGGATCCCAGCTGAGGGGCTCCTCCTGTGGGTTGTGCTGGGCTGTTTGGTGTAGCCCTTGTCCACCCAATAGAGACCAACCCAGGGTGTTACAGTAACCCCAGGACAGCTTTGAATGCACGTACAAGGTTATTATTTCCCTGCATTTATCAGTTGTAATGACCCAGGTCAGACAATTTGTACTGTTTGCTTATCAGCTGACCTGAAATGCTCCAGCTGGTCACTGCTTGTCATGCAATGTCCCATGTCCTCTCCACCTTGTCACTCATTTCAGCTTAATTCTCCTTGAATCCTTTAAGTAGCCTTTAAGGACATAACTACACATGGCTCTAAATTGAGGTTTGCTTGCCGTTTGTCAGCTGATAAAGAGTTTCCCAGCTCAGAAATTCATGCTGCATAATCATCTTAACTTATAACCATAAATACATGCTCTTGAGACGATGTATTCTTTGCATATTGATTAATGGACATGCTCTTTGTATGTTGTCCCTACTTCTGTGCAGTGATTAGAAAATATATGATTGACACTGGTGTGGAGATCTCTCTTGTTTGCTGATGGGGATGTATTTTTTTTTCTTTTAAAGCAACACCAACCTCCTAAATTCATATACCAAACATGATTAGTGAATTGCTATATTGCACAACCTTGTGCATCCTGAATGAATTTTTTCTTGTGTGTTTTTGAATATTTTGGCTGTATCCTTTCAACTTTCAGCCCTACACCTATTAACTGTTCTATCTGTGTAGATCCAACTTGGGAGGAAGCTCTCGAAATAAAAATCCTTTAACAGTCCATCAAAAACAATGCCCATTTTATCCAACATGTAACAGTCAAACAGAGAAGCACTGATAGCTTACATGCTTCAGATGAGTGCCTTGCATGCTGGTTTACTACACGAAAAACAGAAGCCTAACTTCATGTAGGTATTTTCTATGTGTTGGTGCTCTGTGGGTTTGGTTTGACTAGTGTGCCGTGCCCCACTGACAGGAGCAGGCAGGATGCAACCCTCGCCGCTAGAATTCATGCAGGAAAATAGACTGGAGGAAAAAATAGTAAGTGTGGAAAGTGAAACAATTTTACTCTTCCCCCCCTCCTTCCCAACATCAGCATTTTCAGTCAAGTATAATGCTTGTGCTAGATCAGACTTTAAACCCCTCATTTAGTCATCATTTGTATTTCTGAAAACTATTATTTAACTATTATGTGGAAAGCCAGCAGGATTATAATTTGAAATAGAAATGCATGTTGGTTCCTTGGCTTTATAATGACATGTTTATCTGCACCTCTAATGCTCTCATTGCCCAAGTCTGCACTTTTGGTTAATATGTTTGCCGATGAACAATTGTTTTGCAACAAAATTGCACTAAAACAACAGCATTATGTTGCTGTGTAATTTGTATTCTTTATGCACATCCCTCCCCAATCGTTTTGCTTAAATCTGTTTGTGTTCAGCATGAAATGTGCAGTAATGGTGGTGTGCTCGTGCACATTACTATGTAGCTTCAGCACCGTTAGGTCCTTACTGACACCAGTCTGTAGGTTAAGAGCACTTCAATTGGTCTAATTTGCAACCTGATCAGAAACACTGACCTGGTTAGTCTTTAACAATGAATGTGCCTAATGATAACTTGTAGACACCCTTAGTGAAGGCAGTGATGTGTATACAAGGAGTCATTTCCAGCTACGCCGTGTTGGAAGGTCTGGGGCTGCCTTATCTGGGATATCGCCTTGTCCTGCGCTTTTCTGCAGCGGGAGGCTTTGTCACCTCTAATGATACCTATCCGTCAAGCTGCATTGATTGAGATGAAGATAAATTGAATTGATACAAACAGGAGAGTTAGATGACTCATTGATATAATTAGCCTGTCGGAATATCTCGTCACATTTTACTAATGCTAATTATATGGTCTTTTATATGGGAAACATCAGTTAATTTTGTTCTCCACAAAAGGAGAATACAGCCATTTATTAATTGTAAGGTGGCTCTTGGCTTTATAGAAGCCGTTTTCTAGAGAGGAGGTATGTTTACAGAATTTCCTTTAAGCTGTCAAAAGCCTGAAATTGATAACAACTTAAAAGAATCTAAACTGTTAATAGTTTACATTTATAATTCATCTAATGTGATAGTTTATAACATGAGAACCAAATACAGAGTATAATAAAACAAGGTATTTATTGCAAATGGAAACGTGCTGAATAATGAAACAATACTAATTGCAGTTTAAACACTTTTGATATAAGCTATTTCTGAGAGGACGTTTCAGGCACAGGAGATGAGATATTCATCATAATAAGGATGCAAAAACCATTCAAAATATTTTCAGAAATACAGATAGGCTGTACATCTCTATGCCTCTCTTTTTTTTCCCTTTTTTTTTCTCCCTCCCTGAAAATTCTGGGTTTTATCTTCTGTCAGAATTGATCACAGGAGTCAGTTTAATTGGGAAATTCATTTAAAATAGTTTCTAATTGGCATCAGAGAGTTGAAAGTTCAGTACAAAGGTGAGATCTAAGCTTTCTAATTAGATTGAATGCAGTATGACTTAAAGAATAGTCTTGATAATTACAGAATTTAATGCAAAATTATATTTTAATGAAATATGGTGATTTTTTACAATGAGAAGTCCTGCAATTCTCATTCAGTCTTTCATCTTACCTTTAAAAGAAGAGCTAAATTGTTTTGTGCACCTGTGTATAAATTCCTTAAAGCCCCACATAGTTTTATTAAAAACTAAGATTATTATAATTTTAGTTTTTCAGGATGAAGCTGATAGGTCTGCAATTTGGATGCCAAACCTTATTCCAGGCATTCTGTATTTTCTCTACTCAAGTATAATTTTCTCATGCATAGAATTATATTATGAACTCAAGTTTTCCCCCCCTCCCTTCTCATCCCCCCCCAGGTTGTTTGATGCAGCTGAAATTGAAGGCTGAAGTAGAAGGGGCCACTTAAGTAGTGAAGGGTTTTTCTTTGTAAATAATAGATCAAGAGCACCGTAGCTGTATCTAATGGCGCCGAATGCAGCCTCCGTTCCAAGGACAGCGTGGGGTTTAAAAAAACATAACCATAGTTCATCCCCCTCGCTAACCTGTGGTCAGTTGGGCTGCTGCTGTTGGCCAGTCACATGTTTTAATTCATCAGACATGTTTTTTTTATAAACCTCTGATAATATCAACACATGAATAGCAGGGATGATCGCTGGGATTTCCGGACTGGAATGACGAGGGAAAATAAAATAGAAGGGGTGTTTTGTAAAATCTGTTTCTTCTTTTCAAGCCCAGGGGTTTACCTGAGCACCGATCAACTTTTCTTATAAGCAGCAAGTTAAGGTGTGCTTTCGCAGAAGCTGAGCTAGCTGCTCTCCAGATTTCTTCTCCTTCATATATTTTAAGCTGATAAAGATTTCAGAATATGCACCTGCTTCTTTGAGTTAAACTTGAACTTATTTAAAGAGGGGAAAAGAAGCTTATTCCTGGCATGCAGTACAGTATTTCAGGTTTTAGAAGAAATAATTTAGTGCTTCATGATATTTTGGAGAAAATATTTTGCACTTAACAGATACTACCCTTTTCTTTCTTTTTAGTCAAGTTTCCTTATCTCTATTCTGCCAAGTGGATGCAATTTCAACATCAAGATAAATAGGAACATCACTGGCAAAAATGAGTCAATTCTTGTCAGACATATGAATTTGATAAAAAAGACAAAACCGTGTTCCCTGCCTGTGGTCCAGCAGACTTGATTGAATGCAGTCAGAGACTCTGAAGTCCTTTCTCAAGTAAAAAACTCCCCCATTTACAGTTGATTACCAGGATCAGGCCCTAACTTGAAAAGGCAGATTCCTAGAAATTTCAAATGCAAAACAACATAAAAAAAGCTGTCGAAGGACAAATTCATTCTGTTTTACACTCCCTTCTGTGCTTAAAGTGTCTGTTCGTTGAATGACACTGGTAGATTTGCTTGTAAAATAATTCATCTTTCTTGTGCCACTCACTTCTTTGCTTTATGGTATCTTGTAAAATCAAAAGAAGCACTTTCTCTGGTGTTTTTTTTACAGGTCTTGCGTTCAAAACCAAACACAAATAGTCGCTGAGAATTTTTACATAATTATCTTCTGAAGATTTGTAGTTTGCTTAGATTTTTTTTTCCATTTTACTTATTACTGTTGTTAAATACAGACTGTTTCATTGTGCGTTTCAGTCTGATTTGCTTTTGTTTTAAACAGTTTTGGTTTCTGACTCATTTGTCTAAACCAAAAAAATATTTTAAGCACAGTTTGCAGTCATCTGCTGTAAATGATAGGAAGTAAAGCATAAGCTGCGCTTCACCTTCATTCTGCTCAACGTTGGCAAGGGTTGTGGCAAACAGTAAAATGTCCAAAATGAAAATTTGAAAACAAAATGAACAAAAAAAAGCAGGCAGATTCACCATCGGTCATCAGGCTGTCACAATTATTTTTTCTCTTCTTCTCCAAAATAATTGTACAAGTTTTCCAGGCTCCAGTAGCCTCTGTTTCATGTCCAGCATCCCCCCAAGCACGGCTGAGCTGAGACGCTCGTTCTGCACCGGGTTCGCTTCTGTGCGCAGGCAGGAAAACACTGCAAGAGACACGGAGGCACGGCACCAAACCTCCCAGCAGCTCTCCTCCTGTTTTTCCTCCTCTCTGTCGTCTCCATTTTGGTTCCATATAGCAAAAAAAATTACAGAAACCTGTTCAATGTAATCGTTTTTTCCTTCCCCCTTTTCACCTTACAGCTGCTTATCAGAGAGATCAGATGTGGAAAAGCCAAAATCCCAGAATATGATGAACCCATTAAATTAGATGATTCCTATAATTTGTTTCCTTGCCAGTTCTCAGCTTTCTGTTTTGTGCTTTCTTAGCCAGGGCTGGGGGAAAAAAAAAGGTGGCTTGAAAGCTAATAGATACCCCAGCCATCAATTGCCGAGACATTTTGTCTTTTGTGGCATTGAGGAAAAGACAAGGAAGGAACTAAAAAATGTCAAAAGATCAAAAAATCAATGGGCTGAAGGAATGTGATCTGTTTATCAGGGTGTAGCTGCTCTTTCTGTTTGCATTAAGTCCGAGTGAGTGTCTTTGGTCACCACTAAACTTGCTTTTATTCACTCCCTAGGAGATGTAATACAAGCATGAAACGGTGGCTCACAAAGCAGGCACAGCGGCGAAGGAAATAAATAAATAAATAAATAAAGCAAGCCAGGGCTTCTTTAAAGACCACAAACCCAGGTTTATTGCCTTACAATTTTTTTTGCCTCGTATTAAACACGCTTACCTTTCTCTTGAAACTTGTTGCTGAGCACAGCAAATGGACCATGTTGTGTTGACACGGGTGTCTTGTTTCTGTGTTACCGGGAGGTTATTTTTATGTATTTATTTTTGAAAATGTCAATAAAATGAAAAGAGGGCGAGAGTTCAGTGAGCGGAAGTTCTGGCAGCTGATTGAATGCATGTTCTTGGCGCTTGACAGTTCGCGTCAAGTCTTTGGTTGGACTTTCCCTTTGCTTTCCCGGGCAGGGAGTTGGGTTTGTTTTCTCTGAAACATGAAAAGAGTTGGGCGAATGCAAATGCGAGGCAGCTCTGGCGCACGCCTTTCCCCTGCACGCCGGTAATGTAGTGCTTGCTGGGGTTTTAAAGTCACTGGATATTGCATAGCTCATAAATTCTTCACAAGCATGGATGGAAGGGGGGGAGATGTGTGTGCATGTACCGGGAGAGCGCGCGCATGTGTTTGTGTAAGTGCTGTCCCAGCCTATGAGAACTGATGGAGCAGACAAGGCAACGCTACAATCTGTTGGACAAATTTTTTCTCACCCCTTGTAGTTGTTATGTGATAGGAAGTATGGCAAGGGCTGCATATTTTATAAACTTTCTATTAAAGTTGTGGCATGTTATCATAAAACTGAATTGCGATACTTTGTATTACACTCTGGGATTGAGAGATAGACATAGGATTAAAAAAACAATTTCTAGGCATTTCTAGATGATAAATTTAATTTTCTTTGCTATTTGGAGGTCTTCTTTGAAAATGCAATTGTAATGAACGCATTCAGAACTGGAGAATAGATTTACCCTTGGCTTCAAATAGTTGACGTTATCAGGCTCTGTCATTCGTTCCTTCCTATTTTCGGGCTGCTAATTGATGTTTTTGATGTCAGCAAGAAAATTGAAGAAAATGTCATGTGTGAACCAGTGCGGAAGTTAATAAGATTGACTTCGTTGACAGAATTTACAATGAGCACAGAGACCGCATAATGGGACCGCTGCGAATTCGTGTGCTCTCTTTGGAGTCAAAATTGACACCTCACGCTAGGCCAGCGGTCGATAGGAAAGATGCAACATTTGGGAAGGTTCCTAATCTCATTTTTTCCCCTCTTCCCTTTTTCCCCCTCTCCTTCTTTCTTTCTTTCTTTTCCTCCCTCCCCTATTACCTTTTGGTCTATGGAGCTTATGTAGTTGCAGAAGCAGCTGTTTATCCAGAGGGCTACTGCTTTGGACCAAGCCAGAGCCTTGGTTCAATCTCTCAGCGCTCCACAACAATGCTCATTTTTTATGCTGTTTTGAGTCTGAAAGCAAAAGAGTCTTGAAAAGGTTAGATTAAGATGTGTCTTAAGGAAAGCTGTACTAATATTGGACAGGGTCATTGCATATGCTTGGGCTATGTGCAATAAAGCTGAAACGCAAATCCCCTCCGTATAAAGGAAGGAAGCTGTGGGACACCTACCTGGGCTTTAAGCATAACAGAAGACTACAGCTAAGCATTACTCTTCCTCTGGGCTCCAGTGCATGTGCATCTATGTGAGCGTGTACGCCTGCATGTGCAACCTCCAAAACTTCTGACTCTCGCCGAGGTGGTTTTTCCCCCTTTTTTTCTTGGATAAAACGGGAATTCAAACTTTTTTCAAAGTAGCAAAAGGCTTCACTGTAATAGTTTAATTTTCCAGTAATGTGACAAAGTTTATTGGATTTGTGTGTATAATTATGGAATGGATTAGCCGAGTTTGGTTCAGTGAATCTGATTATTTTCTGGCCTTTAGGGAAATGCGCTAAAACCCTAATATGTCCACTACCCCCAAGCGGTCTCTTTTTGAAGGCGCCGCACAAAATGTGGTCTCTACTAGCGTTCAGCCTCCAAGGATCTTCAGTGAGAGACATTATTCTTGGAATATCCAATTAATTCCACGGGCAGTGATCAGTTAGCGCTTCTTCTTCCTTTCTCGCCATTTGAAATGCTAACACAATGAATATTTTCTCATTGGTCTGCGTCCCTCGGCTAAGCTGTTGCCGCGGGCTGAGAATTTCATCGACTGATGAGACCAGAGGCTGCGCCGATAAAAGGTTACAGTACGTGATTTGCATGCCAAGTGGGGTTTGGTTTCATGAACTTAAAAGTTCTTTAACTTTTATTTGACTTTTTTCTTTTGTACATAGATGAGGGTTGTTGGAAAATTTTTCCCCCAAATTTTCTGGTTTGTTTCCCAAAAAATCACTGAAATTAGCAATTAGTCCACATTACAATTTTGGTTTGGACCTCTTAAACAAAAAGGTATGAAATGTGATATCTTTGGGACAATTGAAACAAAACTGATGTATGGTCCAACAATCAACAAAAACTTACATTAAAAAAAAATCTTAAAAATTGTAACAGGTTTCCAAACAGATGTGGCCAAGTCCAATGTTTCCGTTTTCTCTTACAGTACAGTGTTAGAGTATATTTTTAACTAGGCTTTAATTCCTTCAGCAATTGCAGTACATTCTGTGAGGCACAACAGAATGAAAGTAATATTTAGCTTCCGTATGTGTTAGAAGAGGGAAATCTCCATGTCTTTTGAGTGATGGGAATGGAAGCCATGGCTTGAAACGACACTAGCACATTCCTGGAGAGTGATTAAGACAGACTGTTTGGCACTGTTATTTGATGGTAAGTTGGTGGAAGTTCTTGGAGTATTAATTATGTTCCATCAAGCACGAGTAAATATTCCAACAGCAAAACAAGGAAGCTGTTATCTTTGTCTTCAACACAACATTTTGCACAATTGCCGTGCAATTCATTCGTAAATGTTGGCCAAGCCAGCTAAAGGAGGTTTCCAGGACTGAACGGTGCCGTGATCCTGGGATAAATGAGCTGATCTAGAAAGTTTTAGAGGTAAACTAAATTGAAACAAAGCAACTACCGCACATCAAATGCAGGCTTTCATGATTCAGCGAGGGTGAAGGAGGGTGGTGCTGAAATAAAGCCACGCACAGAAGGTCTACACTCTGTGTTGTTCTTGACTTGCAGAATGTCTTAGATGTACCTTGTAAGCCGTTGACAAACTTTGTTGGTTTAGAGATGTGACGGATGTATTTTCTGATCTGAGAAGCATTTGGGGGATAGAGATAATTTTTTTTCATCCTCTTTTCCCTCTCCCCCCGTTCCCCCCTGAAAAAAAGAGCATCAGCCTTCTGTGCTACTCTAATCTTAGAGGCTGGATAATACGGTTGGAGATTTGACATATTCCTATTGAATAAAAATCAGGAGACCCTCACCAAAATTGTTAGCAAAAGGGACTGGCAGAACTAGGTACAGAGCGGGGTGGGTTGTTTTTTTTTTCTCCCCTTCCTTTCGCTAGCTGTCTAGGAGGAGTAAAGCAGGTGGCTCCCCGTGGCTGACTTTTCATGACAACATGCCATTAGAAATTGCGGTCCTGTTGATCAATCCACTCGACATGACAGCTTTGCCGCAAGGCCTGGCTCTTTGAGCACCAGCGCTCTGGCTTTTCCCTCCTTTTTTCCCGCACTAATTGGTGAAAGTTTTTACTGTGCTTGTGGCATAGGAAATTCTTTTGAACATTGTCACAATCAAGTGTTGACTTCTTTAGAATTGCAAGTAGGTTAAGTGAGTATCAACATTAAAAAAAAAAATCCACAAAAGGTATTACTATCGAAATTTATTAAAGTAAAATTGGGAAAACACACTGACTGAATTATAAAAAAAAAATATTCTGAGAATCAATTAAAATATTGTTCGTTTTCAACTTTGCACAGCCAAAGATGCTACCATATTTGCGTCTCAAAAAGTAGAAAGGAAGAGACAAGTTTAGAGTTCTTATTTTCTTTCTTGGTTAGTTGCAGACACAGAACCGAGGAGCACCTCTCAGCTTAAATGTACTGACTGCATCTTAGTACTTGGAAATGTAATCGATAGTGGATTTTTCAGGTGATTTAAGATACTTTAAACCATTATGCACTAAATAAGATAGCTTAGCAAATTCTGTTTTTTAAAAAGCAGAAAAGAAAAATCCTGCAAGTGCAGCTTTCAGAGGAAGGAGGTGGATAGCTGTGTGTTCACACATAGCCTGGGTAAGATAACTGAGCCATTTGTGTGATTCTTCCATCCAAAATGCAGCCGAGAAACTTCTGTAATAGATTTCTTTGAGAAACTCTGTCAACTGAAAAATCAGATTATTGGTGTTTTCAGATAAAAATTTATTTAAACATTGAATACTTGTTGACAAATTCAGGTGAAAAATTAAAAGATGTTTATAAAATATTATTAGCAATGAGGAAAATAATCAATATCTATTACAGGAAAATATGGTGCATGTATTTAAAATGTACATTTTAACTGTCATGGATCGAATTTCTTTTCTTAGCTTTGAAGGTTGCTGTATGTTCATCCCTAAACATGAAATCTCTTTTTGCCATTCATAAATATAGAAAGACCTTATTATTAGGTGATGCAATTTCAGAGATGCAGGTGGTTTTAAAATAATCTGTGCAATTGCACTGCAAGGATTTGTAGAATGAACATGGGAAAGAAATCGGGAGAGAACAAGTGACAAAGAAGGAGAAAAAGGGATATCTAAAGCGTGGAGGTGGCTTTTCTTTAATAATGCATACGTAGCAATAGGGGACTTTGGATAGAATTCTTTCAGCTCTCTTAAACCCAATCTAAGGTTAATTTATAATAAATAATTATCGTTTTAACAGTAAAATGAGACCCTGTGAAGCTGAGAGGAGAGAGGCAATAATACAGTTTTAAAAGCTGAACGTGCTCACAGTTTCCGTTGCAAGTGTAATAGCTACAACTGTATTTTTTTTTGTAGATCAGACATCGACACTGAAAGAAGCATAAATTCATATAATTAATTTTGCCATTGTAAAAATCATTTGCTAAAATTTGCATTATTAACATTATCAAGTCGCTGGTTGGTGAGACATCAGACATGACGAGTGAGAAGGGCAGCTTAGGGAGAATTGGGCTTTAAACCCTCAGCAGATCGGAGTTAGGATCAAAGGCGCTTGTTTTATGTGGCTGTGTGACACTTTGAAGTCTTGACTGCACCTACAGCACTCATTTCATCAGGTTCACTGGTGTCTTAATAGCAGATCAATAAGTTTCAAAGTCGGAGAGTTAATTTGATACTAGTGCTGATGTGGTCGTGCTGGGGAAGCAGAGAGAGGCAGGCAGAGAAAGCAAGCCTATTAACCGTCCTGATAGGGAGAGGTGTGTGCCAATGTTGATGGGTACCTGTAAAAACCCAAACTGTAAATATTGACCTTAAAT